>NC_060286.1:9197364-9396995 GCF_021613505.1 Equus quagga
GTTCTCTTTTGTCCAAGATTCTAAGTGGAAAATAAGAAGAGAGCCAGCAGGGCTGCCAAAAAAATAGCAGCATTGACCACCACAGTGCCAGTCTAGAGTAGATGCTCAGTAGGTGTACAGGGGGCATTTATTCCCTCTTTCTCTAACATGCATTTCCCTGACGCCCCCTCTCCTTTCTCAATTGTACCCAAGTTCCTCTAGCAACATCCATCTCCCAATCTCAGTCATATGGTGTAGATTGTCTTGATCCCACTGCACTACCACCTCCAGGAGAGCAGTCTATTTGGCTTAAGTCAATCAGCATTGCCTATCCACTTTGCCCACCATGGTTGGTTTAAAGATGAGCACATTACTTATTTAGAACCAAAGAGATGTGAAAAGACTTTACTGAACACTCCTGAGAAGAAGAAGTTTTCTCTTTCTCCCCTAGTCGGTGGATTATGAAGTTTCTAGAATTAAAGCAGCCATTTTGGTACCTAAAAGGAAGAGTCTGGAGCTATAATGAGTCAAGAGATGGAGCTTCCAAGTGGAGTCCACACATGCATCCTTAACATCTAGATCTGATTATCTGTTTGGGTGACATGTTGTTCCCTTGATTGTTTAAGCTAGTTTGAATTATGTCTTCTGTCAGTTGCAACCAAAAGATTTCTAACTGATTCAAGTGAAAAAAATGAATTAAAGAAGTGATAAACCAGACATTCAACCCCAGCAGGTATGCAGGGGAAAGATTGCTATGGGTACACTCTATATTCGTACACTGTGAACAAGATTGTAATTTGTCACATACAGACAAAGGGAAAAATTCCTCCCCCTTCCTCCACAAGACAATATTAGGATAAATCTACCCAAAAGTCCTGATACTCCTCTCTTCTTTTGTATGGTCAATTTTCAGTCAACATGTAGATGATTCACTTTATAAATTCCTACTAGCAAGCATCCAATTCCAAAATAACTTCTTTCTCCATCTCATCATCTATTACTATATTTGATTCTTTTGACATAATTGAGCACTTATTTTACAAATGTTGGGGATGAAACTACTTTTATTTATAAGAAAAATAAATTCTGAGCTTTGTGTTAGGAATTTTATGTATGAAATTTCATTAAACTGCACAATAACCCTGTGGAGAAGATTGAATTGTTCTCATTTTGTAATTAATAAAAAGGAGGTTCAGACAGGGTGTGGAGCTTGTCTAAAGTTACACAGCAAGTAAGTTGTAGAACTGGAATTCTAGTCCAGATTTAATTACTAAACCTGTGCTTTTGAGTTATTTATTAAATCATTCAACAAATTTTTTGCATGTCATTGTGATAAACAATGGGAATGCAAAAAGAGAATTATTCCAAGTTTCTTCCCTCAAGAAGTTTACAGTCTCAGTGAGAAGAAATATGTATATGTAGTTGAATTAACACAATATGCAAAAGTTGCTTTTACAAAGCAACGGGCAAAGTAGGATGGGAACATGGAAGATAGAGCCTGGGGGTAAAAGAAAAGCTTCATAAAGCAGGATGATACTGGGAATCAAAGGATGAGTAAGCAAGGAAGAGAGAAAAGAAAGATCAAAGCAGAAGCCACAGCACTGAGTCAAGAGAGGGAACAAGGAAGGACGGAAGGAAAGAAAGAAAGAAAGAAAAATACAGCCTGGTGTGCTCTGGACACCAAAGATTGCCTGCGGCTGAAGAATCAGGGGCAGGGTGGGGGCAGGGAAAGAGAGGAATGAAATGGGAGAGGAGGCTCATTACATAATGGAGAGGAGTGGGAAAAATATAACATACTAATATTATACTATACTATATTATTAGTATAACATACTATAACATACATAATATAATATATTGTACTAATATACATCTTGCTTCTTTTTAAAAAGGTTTGGAGCCTAGTGTGGGCCTAAACTGGAGAGACTTTAAGCTGCATTTATATTTTGCTGTTATTGTTATTTCAGAACACCAGTGAGATAGGAGCAAGAAACCATATTCTAAATAGAAACCACGGTGTGAGGGAAGACACCAGACTGTCTGCCCCATGGCCTCTGCTAGAGAGCCATATTGCCAACGTGGAGAGAACGTACTTCTGCTCACAAAGGAGAAGAGAGAGTAAGTGATCACATTATATGTTATCTGCCTTAAAACCTGGAAAGCAAACTGCATAGTTTTATAAAATATTGTTGAAAATGGACATTTCAAGGAATATTCGACAATTACTGGAAATTTTCAAATGCAAGGATTTCTGTCAACCATAAAAGTGTCTACCTTCTGATATATTAAGTGGAAAAATAATGATTCATTTAATTGAATTGAAGGAGAAAGAGTCAGGTGTTAATCCTTCCATGTAGGCAAAGCTTTAAAAAATTGTAACAGCTGCAGAGTAGAAAGAACCTCCTTGTCTTCTGCAATATCTTGTATAATGAATCCTCTTCTCTTCAGAATGCTTAAACCCAACGCTCCAGTTTTCTAATATAGTTATGACAATGGTGGGTTTACAGAAAATAGAATTATTATTCTGCTGTGCTTGCTGCCTCCCCTGGTGAAAGATAACGTGGTTAATTTCAGCCACCAACATTTAACAATGTTTACCTTGGTGGGAAGATAAATTTTCAGGGATAGTGAAATTAAATTACTTGACTAATAAATGTCACTGAAACATATTTTAAAACTAAGGCAATGTAGTCCTGGAAAGTAGTTAGATAAGAAACCATGGCTTAAAAAATGTCAAAAATAATGTGTAATGTTTTTGGAAGATGAGGCAAGCCTTTAAAAGTCTTCGGCGGTACCACAGCATTCTGTGCATGATAGGGAGGCTCCCAGGCAGTAGGAGTGGAGGCCATGCAGCCAGATTGTGCAGCTGAGACCCGGTTCTGTTACTGATGACAAATGGCCACATGGATACAGCGATTATCTGGAAAATGAAAATAATAATAGTACTTACGACACACAGTTTTGTGAGGATTAAATGAGATTTTACAAACAACTAATGCTTCATGAATATGTCACGCAATGCATATATGTTGATTACTTACTCCATGTATTAGTTAGGGTTCAGAGAAACAGAACCTATATATATACATAAAGAAAGATTTATCAGTGATACCTATAAAGTATATACCTATATATATACATAAAGAGAGATTTAGCATAGGAATTGGCTCATGTGGTTATGGAAGCCAAGAAGTCTCACAATCTGCCATCTGTAAGCTGGAGAACCAGGAAAGCTGATGGTATGATTCAGTCAAGTCTGAAGGCCTGAGAACCAGGGGGCCGCTGATGTAAGTCCAAGAGTCCAAAGGCCCAAGAACCAGAAGCTCTGTGTCCCAGAGCAAGAAAAAATGAACATCCTGGCTCAAGAAGAGAGAATTTGCCCTTCCTTGGTCTTTTTGTTCTATTCAGGCCCCCAACAGATTCAACGATGCCCACACATATTGGTGAGGGTGGATCTTCTTCACTCAGTCTACTGATTCCAATGCTAACTCCTTTCAGAAACACCCTCACAGACACATCCAGAAATAATGCTTCTCCAGCTATCTGGGCATCCCTTAGCCCAGTCAAGTTGACATATAAAACTAACCATCACACTCCACAAAAGGCCTTAAACACTGTGGGAGACAAATAAATGAACACAACATGATTTCTGGTCATCAGGAGCTCACCAGTTAGTAGGAATGCCAAAACGTGAGCAGAGAGAACAATAATTCATTTCAGTAAACATTTACAACCTAACTATTATGCGCAAGCCATTGTCCTAGGTGCTGCAGAAAAACACTGTGCACTAACTTAATTTATAACTCCGTACCACATTAGTATATATTATAATAAGACAAGTTCAATAAAAAGTGATTTGAAACATATAGCACTGGGAGAAGTTGTTGCCAGTGGAGGGGACAAGGTCAGGAAAAGCTGAATGGATAGGTACAAAATAACCTGGTCCTCAAAGGATGGGCAAGATTTCAGCATGTCAAATATGGGGCATATGCAACGGGCCTGGGAATTCAAATTCCGCACATTGCAAAGAAAAGACTGATCCTCGACCAGCTCTTGGGAGATGGCCTGTTAAGCCCTTGGAATATGCTGGTTGAGTAGAGTGTCTTTGTGTACCTGGGTCTTGGGCCTTGCCAGATAGTTTATGCTAACTGTGTGATTTATGGCAGCGGCCTTGGGCCACACTGAATCAGTTTAACCTCTGGATAAGCTGGAGACTGAGTAACTAAGGTCAGCTGCATGGGTGCTCCACGCCTACCTAACTGACCCACAATTACATCTCTGCATGCCTTGGCTCAGGTGGGCTTTCCTGGTTGACAATACCCTGCACATATTGTCACACATCATTGCTGGGAGAAAAAAGCACTCTCCATACAACTCCCCCGGAAGAGGACAACTGGAAGCTTGCACCTGGTCTCTCCTGGACTCTGCCCTGTGCACCTTTTAACTTTGCTGATTTCAATCTGTATCCCTTAATTGTAATAAACTCCAACCATGAATACAACAGCTTTTTTGAGTGCATTCTTCGGGACCCCTGACACAGGGGTCAGGGCCTTAAAGGATGGCGAGAATTTCAGTGCTTCAAATATGGGACAAAAGTCAATTTAGATGACATGAGAATTGCACCACAAAAGGAACCTCTAAATATTTTTGTGTCAACACAGTCTCGAGATTAGATGTGATTTTGGGCATCTGAGACATATAGAACTATAAGTACTGTTACTGATCAACAAATCAATTTCTAACAGGAACAATATATAAATAAATAAACATATACATATAAAGTTTATTTTGTAAATTTTTAATCATTTAAGAATCTTCCTATAATAGTTTCATCTGTGTTTTATAGACCTCAAATATTAATTCTTTCTACTATTAAATATAAATATAGTCTATTTTTTTATAATTCTCATTTTAATGTTTATAATTTTCTCCCTTGTGTATAAGATTAGATGCTTATTTTAAGTAACCAGGATAATTATTCTCAAACCTTGATATATTTGTATTTAGCAATTTTTTTTAAAAAAAAGAACTTACGTGCAACAAAGATTTTTATAATATATATGAAAACACTTTTTCCCCAAATTAGTTCATCTACATTGCAACTCAATAGCATAAGCTGGGCAACATTTTCCATAGTAACTAAATTATGCCCTTAGCATAACATTTATAATTCTTGCTATAGTTGCTACTAGAACTTTATTAACAGAAATATGATTAGGTGTAGTAGAAAAGTTTAGCACAGTGTTTTGCTTTTAGCAGGCTCAATAAAAGTTTGGTGAGTGAATAAGTATACAATGGACAAAAATAAGGAAAAAATTAAAAACATACTTTGGAAAGACTGTGGAATTATAGGAACTCAAAACAGGACGATTGTCTGCAAAAACATTGAAATGTATAATGAAAAATGTGTTTTGATAATTATTATAAAGGTTATATAACTAAATAAAATAAATCATTGGAGGATAAGTTACCTTAACTGCCATGCTGTATGATAATAAATATAAAAATAATCTATTAATATCGTTATCATAGGAAAGAAGTTAGATTTACATCTCATATATGTATATTTACTTTTAAAAATTGAAATAATTAATGCACACAAGAAAGCATAGGTGGTTATCTGTAAGCTTGAGTTTGAAAGATTTTCTGAGTTTGATACCAAAGGTAGATCTTAAAGGAACGGTTTAGTAGATTGGGATACAAAAAAACTATAAGTTTCTGTATGTTAGAACATGATAAAATTTTTTAAATTTACAAGCTAAATATTGTGTGAAAATATATGATAGATATGTGATTAATATCCTTAATAAATGTAGAAGGTTCTTACAACTAATAGAGAGATATGAACATCCCATTAATGAGAAGAATAATCAACATGACCTATCAATTCACAACAGAAGAAATTTTAAAAATCTAGTAAACATGGAAAATTCAACTGCACTAGTAATCAACTATATTCAAATTAAACAATATTGATACCTGTTTTTATTTACTAGGTTGACTAAGATATGTTTAGTTTATAAAATCCATGTTTATTCCAGTATGTACAAATGGTTCTCTACCTATTTCTGGTGGTAGTTACCCTAAGTAATAATTTTCCAATTCATCAAAATAATTTTTATAGACTTCTACTTCGAGTGCCAAGGATTATTATTAAAGTTTGAAGCATATCCCATATGTTTCATGACCTACTTGGATCCTCTTTAGATAACTATTTGGTCTTTCTTTTAATTTGGGTATGAGTTGTTCAACTTTGCAGTAGTTGAAGAATTAGTTACATATCTGATTGTAAGGGATAAAGATTTAGTAGGTTTGGGATAAAGCTTTGGGAGTACTGTGACTAAAGAACAAGATTGGTTACTAATTTTCTTTTCATAAAAGCACAAAAATAAAAAAGATTAAAAAACAAAAATGCATAAAGAAGATCATGACAATCAGTGGCTCTTGGAATCTGGGGGTCTTGTGCCAATGACCTGGGAAGGAAGCAATCTGCTTCTGAACACAAACAGTTCTGGAAATCCTGGTTCAGTCACCTGTTGGTGGTGGTGATGTCAGTGATACCTATAAAGGTATTCCCTATATTATCTGTTCCAGTTACTGTGTTCCAGAACTAAAATCAATTCCAGTTACTATGACAGCATAACAAATTATTTCAAAATTTAGTAGCTCAAAATGACGTTTAACTTGCTGATGAATCTGAAATCTCAGGAGGGCTTGGTAAAAACAGCTCGTCTCCGCTTTCCTGGGCATCAGCTGGGGTGACTTGAAGGCTGGGTATTGGAATCACCTGGAAGCTTCTCATTCGCTTGTCTGGTAGTTCATGTTGGCCGTGGGCTGAGATCTTAGCTGGAGATGTTGGCCAGAACAACCATATGGGGCCTGGCCTCTTCGTAACATGGTGACAGGTTTCCAAGAGTGAGTATCCCGAGAGAGAGAGAGAGAACCTGTTGCAGCTCTTACTCAGATTCTTTTGGTGTTCCTTCCAGAAGACACATTCCAGATCTTAATCTTACGTTAGAGGCCTTTAGGTGAATATAAAGAAGCAGAAGAATGCCCTGTGGATGACCAAACTAAATGCTTTGGTTAATTTATTCCAACAACTTACAGGATCAGAATGGAATGTTCTTCTGAGCTATAACACGTAATCAATTTTACAAAGATTTAGTCACTGATTATGCTGGGAGAAAGATTATATTATGAAAATGAGAAAATTGACAAACCTTAGGCCTTTAATTTATCCCATAAACTGTATTATTATTGCCCCCGAATGACAAGAGCATTAAAGTCTAGAATCAAAACCCTTCTAGAGGGGCTGGCCCCGTGGCTGAGTGGTTAAGTTCGCGCGCTCCGCTGTAGGCGGCCCAGTGTTTCGTTGGTTCGAATCCTGGGCGCGGACATGGCACTGCTCATCAGACCACGCTGAGGCAGCGTCCCACATGCCACAACTAGAAGAACCCACAACGAAGAATACACAACTATGTACCAGGGGGCTTTGGGGGAGAAAAGGGAAAAAATAAAATCTTTAAAAAAAAAAAAACCCTTCTAGAGATACTGTAAACCTTTGTACATGAACATAAAAATGTTTATTTAATATGAAAAATACACAGTCATTGTGAGCTATTCATATTAACGCATTTTATTCATATACAAAAGCCCTAGGAAGGCTGACATTCTCTTCTGATTTATTGATTTCACGTATTATTCCCTTATCTTGTGTTTGGTAAACAAAAAGAGCTCTCATAATAGTTTTTGAATTAATTAAAGTGTAGAGAATGTCGAGTACGCATAATTATACCTACACATGTTCTTTTATAAGGATGTACAAGGTGGAAGTCTTTGTGTTTCCTGGTGGGCATTCCAGGAAACTCAAAGATAGTTTAGACATAAAGGCAATTTATGAATTGTTATTCATTTTTATCAAGAATTTGAGATTTGAATTTGAGAAAGGCAAAATCAAGAAGACTTGTCAGAAAAGACAAGAACATAAGTCATAAATATCCCAAGACAAGAAATAGTCACATGCAATATTTTTAAGTAACCATAACTATTAACTTTTAAACAAGATAAATAAATAATCCTTTTCTCAAAGTGATTGAAGAAGATTTGAAAAGCAGAGTTAGAACAATTTATTAATGAAAGAAATCTCTGTTATCTGGACACAGGACAACTTTGCTATGTAAAAGAAAGAAAAAATTCCTCAACTTCTAGATGTATTCTTTGTGAATTTAATCTACATGACAATTTTTAATAGAGCATTTGTAAGTCTTTTATCCTTTATGCATAATCCATACAAATTGTCAAAACTTTCAACACTTTCCGCACTGCTTTTCAAACCATTTGTCGAGGGCATTATAAACTTATAATATGGCCTCAAATTGGTCTTTTTTAGTTTTATCAAGACCACCATCCTTCAAAAACATAGCTGTAAGATTCCTTTAAAAAATAAAATCCAGCAAAATATAAAAAGGAAGATACTGCAAGACCATGTGGAATTTACCCTAGAAACGTAAGTTTGGTTTAACGTTCAAAATTCAATTGATGCAATTCATCATGTTAAATGAATAAAGCAAGAAAACCACATGATCATTTAAATAAATGCAGAAAAAGCATTTAACAAAATTCAACAGCCATGTATAATAAATCACTGCAAATTAGAAACAGAAGGGAACTTTTTTAACATAATAGGGGCATCTAAGATACATAATATCGTACGTAATTGTGAAATAGTGAATGCTTTCTTCCCAAGATCAAGAACAAGACAAGGATGTCCACTCTCACCACATCTATTCAACATTGTATGGAGATTCTCACCGGTGAAAACAGACATCAATAGTAAACACAAGGCATAAAAATTGGAAAGAAAGAAATAAAACAGTCTCTAGCCACAGATTACATGACTGCTTAGATAGAAAACCCTAATGCTCCTAAATGAATTTAGTAAGGTCACTGGGGAGAAAGTCAAAACTATACAAAATTAAGGGTGAACATACTAGCAGTAAAACATTGGGTGATAAAATTTAAATATCATTTACAATAGCATAAAAACATTAAATAATTAGGAAGGTATTTAACCAAAAAAGTATGAGATATCTACAATGAAAACATAAAACACTGCTGAGATTAAAGAAAACCTAAATAAATAGAGCAATATATCATGTTCAGGTACTGGAAATAATATTAAGATGTCAATTATATCCAAATTGACCTAGTGATTCAACACAATTTCAATTAGAATCCCAACAGGTGTTTTATGGAAACTGATAAGCTCTTTCTAAAATATATATGAAAAAGCAAAGGACCTAGAATATCCAAATCTATCTTGAAAAGGGAAAATAAAGTTGGAGGACTTAAGCTACTTGAAATTAAGACCTACTATGAAGTATTGTAATCAAGACGATTGCACTAGCATAAGGATAAAGCAAAAGATCTACAAAAAGAACAGAGAAGACAGAAATAGACCCAAATATTACGGTCACTAGATTTTCAATGAAGGTGCTAAAGCAGCCTAATGAGCAAAGAAAAGTCTTTTTATCAAATGGTGCTGAAAAAAATAGATATCCATATTAAAAAAATTAAACCTCAATCCCTACCTCAAAAATAATTTGAGGGGACCATCCCCATGGCCCAGTGGTTAAGTTCAGCTCACTCTACTTCGGCCGCCCAGGTTCAGTTCCTGGGCACAGACCTACACCATTTGTCAGCAGCCATGCTAGGGCGGCAACCCACATACAAAACAGGAAGATTGCCACAGCTGTCAGCTCAAGGCAAATCTTCCTCAAGCAAAACAAGTAAATAAATAATTTGAGACAGACTATAGATGTAAAGGTAAAAGCTAAAACTATAAAGCTGCTAAGAGAAAATATAGAAGAATCTCTTTGAGATAAGGAGATAAGCAAAGATTTCTTAGGCAGGATATAGAAAGGATAAATCATCAAAAAATAATATTAAATTAGAATTTATCAAAATTAAAACTTCTCATCAAAAGAAACTATCAAGAAAATGAAGGGGCTGGCTCCGTGGCCAAGTGGTTAAGTTCACGCGCTCCACTTCGGTGGCCCAGGGTTCGGATCCTGGGTGTGGACCTTGGCACCGCTCATCAGGCCATGTTGAGGCAGCGTCTCACATCCCACAACTAGAAGGACCTGCAACTAAGATATACAACTATGTATGGAGGGGGCGGGCGGCGGGGGGGGGGTTGGGAAATAAAGCAGAAAAAAAAAAAAGATTGGCAACAGTTGTTAACCTAGGTGCCAATGCCTAAAAAAAAAGGAAGATTGGCAACAGTTGTTAGCCCAGGTGCCAATCTTTAAAAAAAAAAAAGAAAATGAAGAGACAAGCCACATACCTGAAAAAATATTTGCATACATATTGCTGACAAAGAACTTGTATCCAGAATATTAAAAAAGCTTCTATATTGAATAATAAGATATAATAATAACTTTAAAAATATATGCATTTGAGGGGTCGGCCCAGTGGCGTAGCAGTTAAGTTCATACGCTCTACTTCTGCAGCCCATGGTTCACCGGTTCGGATCCCGGGTGCAGACCTACACACAGCTTATCAAGCCATGCTGTGGCAGGCGTCCCACATATAAAGTAGAGGAAGATGGGCATGGATGTTAGCTCAGGGCCAGTCTTCGTCAGCAAAAAGAAGAGGGGGATTGGCAGCAGATGTTAGCTCAGGGCTAAACTCCCTCAAAAAAATAAAATACATATATATACTATATTTGAGGAAGATTACATAATGGTAAACAGATCAATTCACCAAGAAATCGTAGCAATCCTAGATGTGTAAATTCACTGCACAAATCTGGATTAGAATGAGGAAAACATAGCCACAAAGATCAATATCGGGCAATTGATAAAATTTTAACATGAACATGGATAAACCTTGAAAACATTATGCTAATTGAAAGAAGCCAGTCACGTATCATATTGTTCCATTTATATAAAATATCCAAATTAGGCAAATCTGCAGATACTGAAAGCAGGTTAGTGCTTGCTTAGGGCTGAGAAGGATGGTTGGGTAGAAGAGGTGATAGCTGAAACGTAAGAGGTTTGTTTTTGAGGTGGTGAAATGTTCTGAAAATTGTGGTGATGGTCATACATATCTGAATATTCTAGAACCTTTAACTTGTTCCCTTTAAAACGGTGGATTGTATGGTATGTGAATTTTATTCTTACTAAAGATGTAATAAAAAATCCTTGGTCCTCTCTGTATGCCCCCTTCTTACAGATGCTGCCTAGGTATTCATCATCCTCTTAGGTCGCACTCCCTGGAAACAGAACAGGTGTCTTGGATTCTAGCGCGTAGAATGCACTGAGGGAGTGTTTGTCAGGAAAAATTTTAAGCAAGTGAGGACTGCAGTTCTGGAGAAGGAAAGAAGCAAGGATAAAGTTTAGCTCAGAAACCTAAATTGTCCCTGCAGAATTGTCCCCACCTTGAATCAAGAGGGCTGGTCTCACGTACCCTCAGATTAGTCAGTCTTTGGCTGCAGCTGGCCCCAGCAGTTAGAGCTGTAAGCTTTTTGGCAAGCAGGTTCCCATGAGCTGAATCTATCTGTGAAAGGCGGCAGCTGCGAGTCATTAGCAGCCAAAACACAGCAGCTGGGAGATGGATGTGCTGGGCCAGTAAAGGGGGTCCGGGAGGAGCATCAACCAACTCTACCAGGTACCCAAAAGAGTACTCATGGAGGGTGGCAAATATTTAGCCAAAATAATTCGTTACAATATCGTTTGTAATAAAGAGAACTACATTTAATTGCCCAAGAATTTAGGAGGTGTATGTTTTGTTCATACAGCAGGATGGCATTAGCCATTAAAGATATGGTGGAAGATCATTTAAAGAAATGCAAATAAATTCTAGAAATATTGTGATGTGGATAGACTAAAAAATTATGAACACTATAATTCCATTTTTATAAATGTGGCAGTACATGTATTTTGCACACATTCTCTCCCTCTTTTGGGAAGGATATACATAAAAATTTAAATAGTAGTTATTGCTCAGTGGCAGGATTATAGCTATTTTTATTTTCTATATTTTGTTTATAAGTTTATTCTGTATTGTTTTTGTATAAAAAGTAATTTCAAATATTATACATCAACAAATTAATTCTCAAATTTGAACTGAAATTGTGTAATCATACTCAAGTACCATCAGATTAAAGAGTAAGGCTCCAAGAAGAAATCTGGTTCTTGGAGATGTTACGGCCCAGTGTGGTCCTCCGTTTTTCACATTCAATTTTATCATTACACCTAAGGTTGGTCAGATTGGTGGTCACTGACCACAAAAGATGAATCTACAGATCAAACATCCAAGTACTAATTTTCAGTGACCATTCCATTCCAGCAACCATTCCATTCATAACTTATTCATAGCCCCATGTTCCCATGGTCAGGTACCCAAGAAGACGTGTAAGTTAACAGCAGGTTGCTTGGTGAGTATCTGAAGCAAATGGTGTGGAGAAATATTTCATCCAGTCTTTATGCTGAGGCCTTATGAACCACAGCAGACACCCCAGGGCCTCCCTACTCTCCACTCCCGCTGAGAGTCAGGCCAGCAGCCCTGGCCACAGCTGATAGGATGAAGAATGAGCACCTGACTTGGGAGAAACATTTCACAACTGGTCTGGTCGAGGACTTTGGTGTGACCTGAAGCAAAAAGGTGAGTTGATCCAAGTTGCCTCTCTTATGTTTGAATTAGGCATTATTAAGATAATGAGGCTGCCAGTGTGAGCAAAAGCTGGAACAAAGCCATGAAATCCTGTCAGGGCCATGGTGGGTCATGGAAAGCCACTGTTATGAGGCAAAAGCCCACAGAGAGAGACAAGACTCCATGAGCTGAGAGACCATGGCAGGCCAGGAGGAGGGAGAATGTCTCCTCAAGGCTCTAAGGTGGCCTCAGCTCTTGGCTGCTTTCCTTTATCAGCTCACAGATATCTTTATGGTAAACTTAGGATTAATTTGTTGATGTATAATATTTGAATATTTATGGTGAGCAGGACTTTGAGGAAGCTTCAGTTCCTTATATCAAAAGAACTTCACTTCCCATGCACTATCCCCACTCACCACTTAGTAACCAGAGCCTCCCATATTCAGTATCTCTTAGGAACCAACATGGGTTAATTCTCCAAATGAATTAATCCCCAAGAGAAGGGGCTAGAGAGTGCTTCTTCAGTGTGCTTCTTTGAATAATGACAGTCTCCCCCTGTAGACTGTAAGCTTCCTGAGGGCAGGAGCTTCATCTAGTTTTGCACACCAGCATGTACCCACCATGGTGCCAGTACACAGACCCTTTCAGGAAATATATTTTGAATGGAGGAATCAGAAAATCACTCTAAAATGTTTTATTATTTTTAATTTCCACAACATCCCTGTGAGATTTCTCTCCTAACCATGGCTTGTTGCAATACAGTTGTCTATTGACCCATGTAATATAAATTTTTACCAGTTTCGTCTGAACAGTTAAAATCAAGAGCAAGAATAATGCTAACCTTTAGTATTTCAATTAATCCGTGTAGTCATGGAAAGAGAAAAATCCCTTGCTTATCAACAATGTGCTAAGCCATTTTAATTATTCTAATTTAATATTTCCAGCAACCATATGAAATAATATTACATTCTCATTATACAGGCAAAATCCAAGGCATGGAAGAGTTACATAACTAGAAAGGAGTGAAGCTGGGATTCGAACATAGGTCAGACTTTCACATCTTAGCTCTTTCCATTTATCCTGTGCTGTTTACTGGGATCTAAGAGATCATCTGATTTACCCTTTTGTTTTACATGGGGGGAACTTATAGGAGTTAAAGTAGGACTTCTGATTCCTGACTCTGAGAGTTGTGAAGACATGGATATTGCTGTTCTGCTGTTGAAGAACTGTAAACACAAAAGAGGCTAAGGCCAGGATAATTCCTTATTGAAGTCACTGCAAGGATTGAGGTCCTTTGATATCTTATCCAGATATTAGTACTGCTCATTCCAAGTTACTATTACAGTTGTTCCATTTGACCATAGAAGAAAAATAACTTAAATCTCGTTGTCTACTGTTAACCTTTCTACGTCACACATGGATGGATGGGTGGATGGGTGGATGGATGGATGGATGGGCCAGTCAATAGATTTGTAATAATTTTGTAGAGCAATATATTTTCCAGGTTATATTATCTATATATCCCCTTACTAATTAGAGCCATAAAAAGGCCTCCATTTCCCAAGTCTCAGTTCATCCGGGGAATTAAGATTTTCTAGGTAAAATCTAATGAAAAGGCCTAATCCTATCATTTTTCTATACTCGTAGTTCCTACTCTTTCCAAGAGAGATGGAAGCATGGACCACTGTCGGTATTGGGTCCTGAGTGCCGATTTCTAAAACAGTCTATAACTGGACCCCTGGCTTCATCTCATGCTGATTACATTAACTTTATGTACTTTAGGTTCCATAGTGATTGACCAGTAGGACAGCACTCCACTGAATTTCATGCTAACTTAGAGTTTTCTAATTTCCGGTTTGCAATGATACCCTTGCACTAGATGTCAGCAGAGGGAAACTCCCAAAGGTGAGCTCTCTGCTTCTGAAGTCGTGTGAGAGAGTCCTCTCCCCACTGACTAAGCAATGCAGGCAAACGCTTGGCCACATCCATGTTTAGATTCTGCAACTGTGGTCTTAAGGCGTACTGGGACTCGGAGATACCTCAAATCCTTACTTGCAACTTGGCAGGCTGTAATTAAACACACACACACATTAGATTTATGCACACTGTGGTAATTTACCGAACTTGATGATTTCTTTAAAACATTCTTACCACCACCCGGCATAGTAGAAAGATCATAAACTTCAGTCCGACATCTAAATTCAAACCCAAGTTCTATCATGTACTAGTTTGTTTACAATTATGCTGGAACAAGTGCTAAACCTCTCTTTTCCTTGTTTTTTTTTTTCATTTGTATAATAAGGACAATAATGCGCATCCTCATAATATTACTCGATGGATTAATAAGATAATGTAGGTAATGGACCCAGCACAGCATCCTAGCACCTAGTAGTTAATGATTGTTAGGCCCCTTCACCTAAGAAGGCACTATTAAGCTCACAAGTGTATGGCTTCACAACGGTAAACAGGCCACTAACTAGTATTTGAGAAAATACTGAAAAACATATGGAGGCAAAAACATACAACAAGTGCCTGGAAAAACCACATCAAATATTTAAAAATCCGGAATAAGATTATCTAAAATCAAAATAAACCCTAGCCGTCTTCCTGTGAAAATGAACTATAGTTTCAGTTTGAAGTGTATCTTTCTTAGGAACATATCTCTTTGAGGCATTTTCCTTTAAGGTATGGATTTGAAGAGTTCAACTTTCATCAACTTGAAACTTGTGGCATAAGGACCTCTTAAATTCAAATGGGAACACATGGAATTTATCTCTAAACATTTCTTACAGATAGATCAAAGAGAGAAGTTGTTCTACAAAGTCACAATATTGGAGATAAAAGAAAACTATGGAAGAGTATGCTGGTGCCATGAAGTATTTCATTTTCCAGTTAAGTATGACATTCTTTCAAGGATCAGATAGTCCTTAGGCCAGGCAGTGTCCGCAGGCTGTCGTGAATCCTGATGCCCTCAGGCCCAGACTGACTTAAACTGTGCCAGACAGATGGAGCCTCTGTTATTTTCAAAGGGCTCTGTTATAACTTCTAGAGGTTCGCAAACCCAAATCATAGCAACAAAATTCATAGAACAAGCTTCTTGAAGATTGTATGAACTTGGATGAGGTCAACTAAACAAAATAAAGCAACTGGTACTGGTATAGATATCTTTCAAAGGCCATTTTTCCTGCGAACAAATTCAAGGAGTGAATCAAATTTAACCTTCTAGTCAGACAAACGACTTGAGTCTTTGGAGTGCTTTCTTTATACAGTGATCACAGATAAGGGCAGACATGCTATGTGGGGTACCACTTGAACTACACGAACCATGAATGTGGAACCCAAGGATGCGGTAAAATGACAGTTTGCAAAACTATCAATGGACATGTATCTTAAGCCCAAGCTGGAGTCTTGATGATAGATCTAGTCAGATAAATTGGGTCAATTTCATAAAAGCAAACAAATTGTGGGCATAAACGTCACTTATGAAGAAAGGTATTTTCACAGATCTGTACACCTAAGGGACTGACACACCAGGCATTGTGTCATAGGCCATGTGGGGTAGTGTTGAAGTTTCTCTTCTCTCAGGCCCTTCATTGGTGAGATATACCCCTGAGAAATAAAAAGAAAGCTAACTGTGGAGGCTCAAAGTAGAAAAGGACTTTTACCACCGTGTATTTTGGTACAGTCGTGCATCGTTTAACAACAGGGATGCATTCTAAAAAACGTGTCGTTAGGAGATTTGGTCGTTGTACGAACATCACAGAGTGTACTTAGACAAACCTATATAGCATAGCCTACTACACACCTAGGCTATACAGTACTAGTCTTCTGGGACCACTGTCATATATGCAGTCTGTCATTGGCTGAAACATCATGACTATATAAAGATTCCATAGAGTTCAGGTAGAAATGCTCTAAAAATCAGAATAGTCAGTGAATGACAAGGACATGTTTCTCAGATGACAGTAATTATCTTATTATGAATAATTAAGACAATAATATCTGTATTTTACATCATGCTTTAAAAACTACTTTCACAGGGCCGGCCCAGTGGCACAGCAAAGTTCACACGTTCCACTTCAGCAGCCCAGAGTTGCCCTGTTCGGATCCTGGGTGCTTGTCGAGCCATGCTGTGGCAGGCGTCCCACATATAAAGTAGAGGAATATGGGTACAGATGTTAGCTCAGGGCCAATCTTCTTCAGCAAAAAGAGCAAGATTGGCAGCAGATGTTAGCTCAGGGCTAATCTTCCTCGGAAAAAAGAAAGGGGACAAATAAATATTTACAAAATTTTTTTTTAAACCTACTCTCACATTCATAATCTCTTTTAAGCCTTCTAAAAACTCCATGTGTTAAGCATTATTAGTCCCATTTTACAGATGAAGAAATAGAAGTACAAGATATTAATTAACCTGATCAAGACAACACAGCTGGTAAATGGCCCGGCTAACATTTAATGTGTGTTCTCTAGTCTCACAAATTCACCTAAATGGCATAGAGATGGCATATGTAAAATCTTATTTAAAAATATCATAGGATAAAAATAAAAATCACCAATATAAACCCAAAAATGCAACAGAAGTACAGAGATCATCAGTTCTTCGGAGAGTAGTGGCCATGAAAGGCCAGCACAGAACAGTTGTTATTAGTCACAAGGGAAAATAATCATTCTCCGGGGATATTTAATTTACTGTAATGTTAAAAAGCTTTATGAAACCCAACAGATTTGTTTATTGTGTGGAGCGTGTGGATTACACATAACCAAGGAGACACTGGGGAGTGTGCTTGTCTTGGTTGTATGGCCTTTTTTTTTTTTAACTCATTGTCTTTGCTTGGCCCAGTAATTACATTTTGAAGTTCCCTGGCACACAGAAGCTGATGCAGCAGAGTAAGCCGATTTGAATAGGTTTTTCGTCATTTCTCATAAAGACATGATTTGCGGTTACACTGTTTTCCTTCACACTGTGCTTTTGGATGATCAAATTCTCCCTCAAGAAAGGAAACAAAATCAGCCAAATTGCTAACATTCTTCACCTCTGCCGCCACTCTAGACAGCTTATTTGCATGTTGCCATGAAGGCTCTTATTAGCTTAGTCTATCTTGAATGGAGAATGCTTTATTGTGATCTTAAAATTAAAAGACACAGTATCTCCACCTCTATGATTCTGACAACACCCATCCTGTAGAGTTTAGTGATAAGCTTGAGACTTTGCCATTTTCTTAAATTATACTGTGGGAAAATTTGAAAGTATTTTTTTAAGTACTCATTTAACAAGTTCTTATCTGAAATCAAAGTCACCCTCCCTTCCTACCTAATTAATGTAACCAAGGTCCCACAAGACTGAGTAGACTTATTCAGATTCAAAAGACCTACTACAAAATTAAACTTCCTAACAGGCTGAATAACATCTGAGCAGAATCAGAGATGCAAAAGGTATATTTCCAAAGAGAGTTAGAGAAAGGATGATACACTCAGAGAACTAGATTTCTCATCCTTGAACTGAGCCCTGGAGATGCCCAGACACCAGGAACAGAGCTCAGAAGACCACAAACCATGAGAAACCTCTGTGAAGGTAGAATTCGGGACTCAGAGGTGGCAAGAAATGGCCATGGAGAGCAGAAGAGGGCCAAGCACCATGGACGGAGAACAGGCTAGGGGAAGCCATTTTCCTCCTGACATGCTCTGTGTGTTAAATTAGTAGGGCCAACCCAAGATGGGCCAGCTGCAGTGGGGACCCAATAACCACAGGGTGGGCTAGTCCCTCCTCCCACCTTTATCCACGCCTGAAGCCTGGTAGTGACAACTGTTAAGCACCCATCTTTGCATTTCCTTGCCTCTTTTCTCGCTGCTAGTAATTCCTTACCCACCTGGAACTACCCCCTGACTTCAATTTTTACATCATTTTAATACCAGTTCAGAGGGGGTAAAACAGATGATAATAAAGTTTAATGTGTAAAAAAGAAGGAGAGAGGGAAGAAGAGAAACAGGTGAGCCACCTCCCATGATTCCCCTTGCCTCAGCTTTAGCACACCCGGAAGTTTCATTATAGAAACCCAGTCTGCAGCCATTAATATAAGGTACCATATATTGCATACCTATCAGGTATCAGGCTCACTGCCACTTGCTTGACAAATATATAACTCGGTACAACACCTTGGGGCAAGTATCATTGCCCCTGATTCATAATGAGGAGTCAAACGTTTTTTTAAAAGTCTTAGAATTTTTCCATAGTCGTATAGATTTTATATGTTTTTCAGATCCAAGATTCAAACCCAGGTCAGTGTGGCTCCAAAGATTACTCTCTAAGTATGCTCTTCACTACCATGTCTAGAATTCCCTTTGAAAATGCCTAACAAGCAGGTGTCTACAGCCAAGGATAACTCAGATACACTTGGAGATTCGGAGGCCGCTTTCTCAACCACTGAGCCCCACAGGGAGGAAGAGGCCCATCCGCCCAGGGATTCTCCACAAGCGAGGCAGGACTGGGAGGGGGAAATGGTAGTTCAGGGTGCTTCTGTCTTTTCTAGTTTCTCTTACTCTGACCTCCCAGTTCTGCATCAGAGAAAGAATACAACTCCCTTTTCTTTGATTTCTACCCAAAACACAAGGCATGAAGGTTGAGTACCATGTACTGCACAGCAAACAATATTTGAACATTAGCTATTCCCTAAAGCTTTCATGCTTCTCTGCTTCCCAAGCTTTCCTCCCTCAGGAATCCTCTGGAAACTCAATTCCCCTCTTTAATTTGCAGAATACTTTTACTCTCTGCCCCCTGTGGCTTGGCTTGGGCGCATCACTGCTATTCTAAGATTCATTAATGTGCTTTGCTCAATAATGGACCAGCTTCTCTAAGTTCCCTGATTTATGAGTCCAAAAGAGCAGGACAGAGGCCCACTTTCTTCCCTTTTCTTTCCCTCTTCCCCATTAGCTCCCAGACAGAGGTTTATTTCCCTCACCTGTGTAAATTATTCCACCGACTTTAAAAGTCAGATGCTGCTCATTGTAATTTGGAGTTTTAAAAAAAAAAAACTGTCTTAATTACTTATAACTTACTAATAATACTTTAATTACACAGAAAACATCTGTCTTTTTGATTGGAGGTAGCAAGAGGTGCTCTTACTAATTCTCTAGGGGCACTGGAGGCCAATACGGTTCTTAGGTCGTAACATTTTAGAGGATAAGTATTATATTAATCCCAGACCGTGCTATTAATGTACTCTTGAGTTAATACTTTCCCACAAAAGCTTTAGTGATAACAATTTAGTAACAAACGGGTTGGTCTATGTTTTAGCCACATGGGATGGGAGGCTGTTCCAGAACTTCCAATTAGAGCACCCACCGCAGACAGAAGGACGGCCCTAGGACATGAGGCGAGCTCAGAAGTGCCGCTGGAAACTGCCCAGACCCTCACTTGTAGGTTTCAAAGGAAACAGGGAAAGGAACTGAGCTCCTGGGGGAGATGGGGGGGAGGGCGGTAAGCAGAGCGTACGGCAGAGCCTTGGGGTGCCCTATTTCACCAATGTAGGATAAACTAAGACCACCCCTACTATTGTTTTTTAAAAAATAAAAGCTAAGTGGTTCCTGAAACTAAGATCAATGTTTTACCTAAGTTCAAGGCTGCTGGAATTTTATATCTGATTTGTGCTTTCCTCCAAATGATGTTCTTGGAACATTTTCTGAAATCTCAGAGGTAAAAGATAAAGGCAAGCCAGGACCTCCAGCATTTGTTAAAATGTTTTGTGTAATCCACCCTGGTTTATTCTGCTCCGGGGCAGGCTGATTTTAATCCTCATATGCAGTCCATTCTGACCCTCTGCCCGCAAAGATAAGAGGAGGAAAGCTTTTACAATAATGTAATATCATATCTGGAAAGGATTCCGCAAATCCTCCTGTAAGATTGGTACGAAAAAATCCAATTTAGCAAAAGCTTTAAACACACAAATGCACACGCACGACACAGTGTACCTCGATCTACGAAGCTCGTGGTGAACGGGGCTCAGGGGAGAGACAAACCTGATTTCCAAAAGAACACACCACTTCAGAATGCAAGTCATAATTCTCAATTTTTAAATAGAAACTGAACTAGTTATTAAATGAGTATCAAGATCTTGAGATTTTACATTTTTCGCAGTTGTTCTGAATCTATCAAAATATAAGTTGTTTGTTTTACCTTATGAATTTCTCAATTTTTTCTAGCAAAAATGGCCAGCCTTGACAAACTCAATTTTTCCTTTTCTTCTCCTTTATGATATATTGCCATGATTTCCGAGTAAATTCCAATTTTTTTCTAATTTTAAGCTTGCTGCTTTATACTTAGCGTATTATCCAGATTTAATGGAAAATTAATAAACATACGCAAAAATCAGTCTAATGGTTTGCCAACGAACAACAGTGCAGATAAAAGCAGTTTCCTTCCCATGGGTAGGTTTTGACCAACATTATCACAGGGACCTTATCCTATAAAGCAAAGCGATCAGCTTCCCCCAGAGCAGCACCCGACTCCCTGCTCAGGCTCTTCATCTCTTCCCATTACCTACACTGTTATTCTGACCTGTGTATGCGCCTCGTTGCCTTTGAGTTGATACAGTTCAAGCTCAGGAAAAGAGACGTAGCAGTATCATCAAGTGCACCAAAGCAGAAGGGAAAGTACTAGTGGCTTGAGTGGGCAGTTACAGGAGGACCTTGCTTCGAGTGAGAGCTGAAGAGGTGTATAAAGAAAAATTTTTGAAGAAAACTCTCTCCTATCTTTGGGGAGAGTGCTGCCTGATTATTCTATGGCGAATTCTTTCACAGAACCAAGTATTATTTGATAACATAATTAACCTTATTTCAAGTTATCTGTTTTAAATCTGGCTCTTTGTTTGTTGGATCTCTTGGGGTGACTCATTTACTCACAGATTCGTTCTTCCTCCCTTTCTGATCCCACCACATGCTCTAGGACACTCTCAGTCTTTTCCCCTTCTTTTTCACAGACAACAAACTCTCTTGCATACCCACAGTAGCTTTGTCTATGCCTTTCATTCTCCACCCACCTTCCCAGAACATCATTTCTCGAATTTCCTGACTGTAAAGCCCTCTGGCTTCACATTCCACCTCGTGCTGTAGTTAATGTCTCATTTTCCTACCAGATGATCACCTCAAAGGTCAGAGTCAAGTCTGGCCCCATTTTTATCACCCAGAGCTTACTTAATAGGTTCTCAATAATTTTTCTTTGAATATTAACTAACGTGTTTCTCTCATCATTATCCAAGCCTCCTCTGATGTGGGTTCAAGCAAACTGGGTTACATCACAAAATCTAAATACCTAGTGTAGACCACCAGACTGACCGTATACTTGTCCCTGAATCAGCCTCGTTTTGCGGTATTAATCTCTCCCATCCACCCAAACTGTGTGCTCATATGTACATATTTTAAGCCACATTGATTAAATAATAATGTCCCATATTTTTTAAAAGGACAAATTGTGTAACCTCAAGCAGATTGCTTATCCTCTCTATGCTACAAGTGGTTAGCTCAGTGACTAATTATACTCAATTAATGTTAGTTTCCTTTTTCAACTTTCAGTTCCCCAAACCAGCACTATCTTATGCTTCCGTGCTGTTCACATTCTCCTCCTTCTTAGAATACTCCCTGCTGGGATTGCTTGTCTACTAACTCCTACTTCATTCCAGTGACTCTAAGTTTATATCTCTAACCCAAGATTTTCTATTACCACTAATGGAATATCAGATTATTTAAATTATTTCTCTCCTGATAGACTCCTTTTTGGAGATCCAGGCTTACAACTCCATCTTTCTTCTTAAAATTTCCACTTAAACGTCTCACAGTTATCTCATCCTTAATATGTCCAAAACTGAACTCTTGCATCTTATGCTACCTCAATCTGCTCCTTCTTTACTGTTCCTTATCTCAAAAATTGCACTGTTATCCACCCAGTGCCAGAAACTCTAGGGTCAACTTTGACAATGATCTTTCCCTTACTACCCAGATCCAATTGATCATCATGTCCTAATGATTCAACCACTAAATTATAACTTGGAGTCACGTGTTCAAATCCATTTCTATGGCTACAACCCTAGTTCAAACCAACTTCACCTCTCACTGGACTAACATAAATAACTGCCCTATCTGCCCCTACTCTAAACTTTCTTCAGTGCCTTTTCAACACAGAAGCCAGCATGTCTTTTTAAAACTGCGAATCTCATCACATCTCCTTCATTTTAAATTCTTCAATGCTTTCTACCCATCTTCGAATAAAATTCAGAATCCTCAACCTGGCTTGCAATACCGTGCACAGTTTGGTTCCTGCCTATCTCTAACAGCGTCCCAGAGTGCTCTTCCCCTTACTCATTATGCTCCAGCCACACTAAGTTTCTCTCTGTTTTTACAACATTCCATGGTGTCAGCTCCATAGCTGTGATCTTCTCTACTATATCCTCAGCACCTGGGCAATGATAGCCAGATGCATGTTCAACTAATATTTATTGAATGTATAAAAGAATGAATGAGTTTGAGGATCAGCACCTTTATGCCAGAAGAGCAATCAAATCTCTTATGATTCTTTTAGCTGCAAATAATGGAGGATCCAACTAACAGAGCTCTAAACAATAAAGAATTTTATTACATAACACAACTAGAAGACCAAGGGTGGGGCAGCTTTGGGACAGCTTTAGGTCAATATTTCAACTTTAGAATAACATCTTCAAGCCTCCAGGTCTTTCCTTCTCTTTGCTCTGCATGCTCAGCGTGAGCAGGACCATCCCCTTATGGTCACAAGATGGCTGGAGCATTTCGGATATCATGGGTAGATGACAACCTCCAGCTAACAATCGGAGTGCTTCCTCCATTCAGCTCTTTTTATTAATGAGAAAAACCTTTCCCAGAAGCTCCTCAGCAGAATTACTCTCAGTTCTACAGGCCAAAATTCAGTTGCATGTCCCCCCCATTCCTAAGCAAATCACTGGAAAAGGGAATAAGACCACCACAAATAGATCAATTATCATTTATCCCTGAGAGCTGGGAAGAAGTCCACTTTTCTCAAGCAATCAAAGGAAAACAACGAAACAAAATCAAAACTCTGCCACCAATGAAAAGTTGAAGGATAGGAAGAAATGAGAAATGGAATTGACAAGGAAAAGGCTATTAGATCGGCAACCAACAGGGTCTGCCACAAAAGACGAGCAGCAGCAGCAAAATTCAGAAGTGTTGTTGGCCCCAAAACATTTCCTTATTTAAGTGAGTTATCAGGACTTGGGTCTGTAAGCAAAGGCTTAAGCTTAATTCTAAAAACCTTTGTTGAGCTAGACACTGTGATACGTAAGAGCACAGGTTCTGGTTACACCTGACCCGACTTCAACCAAAGCAGCTATACCTGTTTTCTGTTTAATATAGTGAGGTTCCACAAACTATTGCATTGGGACAAGGGTTCTAGTGCTTTAAAAAAAGGAATTCAAACGCTTCTGATCTGGTTTGTCCGATATTTTCCAAATGCGCAACTGAGGCCCAGAAAGATTATACAATTTAAGTCACTTATTGGCCAAATATCTTGGTAAAACAGGACCTCTGCAGGAACCCAAGTCCCAGGACAAAGCAATAGAGCAGATTCAAGACACCAGTCACCAAAGATGATGACATTGCTTGGTAACAGTTTGCTTGAACCCAAACTTTTAGGATGGCTGTGTTAGGCTTCCAGGTGAAGGTAACACTGATCAGAACGGGATGTTTGAGGGTTGAGATGAGGCAGCAATTGTCCTGTGACTCTTGGTTTTCCTCCTGTCTCTAACGTCCCTTCTCCTTCTGTTTGTGACCTCCTCTTCTACACGCTTCTTAAAGGGTAATGTACCACAGTCTCCTCTCTCCATACTTTATGCCTCATGTGTCTTCTTTCTTCAGCTTTTGCTACCAATTCTTTGCTAATAAGCAGAAATTTCTCTCCCCAACACTTCTCCCCTGAGCTTCAGATTGGAATTGTTAGTCATTCACTGGTCATCTCCAACTAAATTATCACAAGCACCTCCAGATCCACACATTTAAAAATTTCACCCAACTCCTAGTGTCTCCTTGCTTCCCACCTGCACTTGCTCTTCCTCAGGTGTTTCTAATGCCAGTAAAATGTCTCCCCATCCACGAAGAACTCAGGCCAGAAAGCCGGCCAGTTATTGTCCAGCCCTCTCTTTTTCTCACCCACACATCAAAAGGTCGCCAATATTGTCACTTCCAACACCTAAATTTCCTTCAAACCAACTCCTTTCCGTCCTAACCCCTGCCCACTAAACTCATCATTTCTTAGCTGGTTTTTCTGTAGTAAATCCCTTGGCCGTCCATCCTCTCTATAGTCCATCCTCCCTCCTACAATCACAATGATATTTCGAAAACAAACATCCAAAATTATTTTCTTTCTTATCAGTTTTTTCCAGAGCACAAGATAAAGTTCAGCTCCTCAGGGGACCCTGAAAGCCCCATTATGATTTGGCTCTCACTTCCTCTAATTTCTGAGCCTTTGCTCCTCGTGGGGAGGAGCTGCTCTTACTTATTGATTGAGAGCCCAGCCTTTGAAGTCAGACTGCCTGAGTTTGAATCTCGTCTCTGCCACTTACTGAGTTACTTGAGCAAGTCAGTTAACTTCTCGGAGTCTCTGTTTTCCCGATTGTAAAATGGACATCATAATATTCCCTGAAAATTAAGTGAGGTAACATATGTAAAGTATGTGGAACAGTGCCTGGCACACAGGAAGTGCCCAATAATAGTTACTGTCTCACGTACCAGCCACTCCAAATTTCTTTGAACCCGATGTTTTTGTCCCTGTCTCTGTGCATCTTCCTTGAATCCCCTTCTCTGTTTTGTTTGCCAGGCAAAAAAAAATGTCACTTCTTTTCAAAAGTCACTTCTACTGAGCTCTTAAAACTTCAGAAACAGGGGCCAGCCCGGTAGCACAGCAGTTAAATTCGCACGTTCTGCTTCGGCGGCCCGGGGTTTGCTGGTTCAGATCCCTGCTGTGGACATGGCACCACTTGGCAAGCCACGCTGTGGTAGGCGTCCCACTTAGAAAGCAGAGGAAGATGGGCATGGATGTCAGCTCAGGGCCAGTCTTCCTCAGCAAAAAGAGGAAAATTGGTGGCAGATGTTAGCTCAGTGCTAATCTTCCTCAAAAAAAAAATTTCAGAAACAAAGTCTTTTTTTTGGCTTAAACAAGAGAGAAATTTATTTTCTCACAATTCTGGAGGCTAGAAGTCCAAGATCAAGATGTCAGCAGGGTTGGTTTCTTCCGAGGCCTCATTCCTTGGCTCACAGACGGCAGCCTTCTCCCCATATCTTCACATGGTCTTCCCTCGGTGCATGTCTGTGTCCAGATTTCCTCCTCTCAAAAGGATACCAGTCATATTGGATTAGGGCCCACCCCAAGGACCTCATTTTTCACTTAATTATCTCTTTAAAGACCCTATTTCCAAATACAGTCATATTCTGAGCTACTAGGAGTTAGGGCTTCAACGTATAAATTTTGGAGGGGACACAATTCAGCCCCTAACATGCTGATTCCTGGGTGCGTGGACCCCACCACTTTGAGTAGCAAGGCTCTAGATTTCACAGATCAAAGAACAAGTATGGGTTCACCAGTTAACGGTAATTTATAAGAAATATGATCTCTTACAGCTTCTTTTTTTATTATTTATTTATTTATTTATTTTTATTTAGTTTACATCATTGTGAAATTTCAGTTGTACATTATTTTCTTGTCTGTCACCACCTGGGTGTTCCCCTTCACCCCCTGTGCCCACCCCCAACCCTGCTTCCCCTGGCAATCACTGAACTGTTTCTTTGTCCATGTGCTTGTTTATGTTCCACATATGAGTGGAATCATCTGGTGTTTGTCTTTCTCAGTCTGGCTTGTTTCGCTTAGCATAATTCCCTCCGGGTGTTTCCATGTTGTTTCAAATAGGATGAATTTGTCCTTTTTTTCTGGCTGAGTAGTATTTCATTGTGTATATATACCACATCTTCGTTATCCAATCATCAGTTGCTGGAGGCACTGGGATAGTTTCCATGTCTTGGCTATTGTGAATAGTGCTGCAATGAACATAGGGGTACACATGTTCCTTTGGATTGTTGATTTCAAGTTGTTTGGGTAGATACCCAGTAGTGGGATAGCTGGGTCATATGGTAGTTCTATTTTTAGTTTTTGAGGAATCTCCATGCTGTTTTCCACAGTGGCTGCACCAGTTTGCATTCCCACCAGCAGTGTATGAGGTTTCCCTTCTCTCCACAACGTCTCCAACATTTGCTATTTTTAGTTTTAGTGATTATAGCCATTTTAACAGGTGTAAGGTGCTATCTTAGTGTAGTTTTGATTTGCATTTCCCTGATGATTAGTGATGTTGAACACCTTTCCACGTGTTTATTGACCATCTGTATATCTTCTTTGGAAAAATGTCTGTTCATAATGTCCGCCCATTTTTTGATCAGGCTGTTTGTTTTTTTTGTTGTTCAGTTGCGTGAGTTCCTTATATATTATGGAGATTAACCCCTTATTGGATATATGATTTGCAAAAATTTTCTCCTAGTTGGTGTGTTGTCTTTTGTTTTTTATCCTAGTCAGAGACAAACTCTTGATCCTCTATTCCAGTAAAAAAAGAAATTAAAGATTTGTGGAAAACTTATTTCTGACTGCAGAGCCAACATAAAGGAATTCTTCATACTTCATTTGTTCATTCATTTATTCAACAAGCATTTGTTGAGCACCTATTTCAGGTACTACACTGAGGGCAGGGATCACAAGACTAGTAACACAAGAGTTCACACTCTAAAGTCCTGACCAGCACTGTCCAGTAGAACTTTCCATGATTATGCAAATGTGCTATAGCTTCTCTGACCAATATGGTAGCAGATGTGGCTATGGAGCACTTGGAATATGACTCATGCAACTGATGAAGTGAATATATAATTCTAATTAAATTTAAATAGTCACATATGGCTATTGATTACCATATTGGACAGCACAATCTAGACAAATATATATAGCAATAATTACCAGGTGACCAAGATTGTTGAGGAGATATGTGTAAAGTAACACAGGAGCAAAAAAAGTGTGACCAATTGTTTTTGGAGTTGGTAAAAAAGCTTCCAATATTTGGTCACAAAGAATGAGTAGGAGCTTGCTTGACACAATCAAGAAAAGCGGTACAAATGGAAAAAACAAATTTCCTCCAGCCCAGATAGAATCTAAAGAAGTGGTTGATAACTCATCTGAAAGCTTAATGAAGCCCTTACAAGCTGGAGCTTTGTGTCACTGAATGCTTTCTATAAGAGGTATATACCATTTGATTGATTTTTATCCTTAAAGGGACTGAAGGGGCGCAATTTGGAGGAAATGGAATGATGAAGACGAGAGAATTATATTCTGCCTAACAGTGTGAAATGCTATATTTTGAGATGATTAGCCTTAGAAGCTATAATGTACTTGGGAATATTCTTCCATCATGTGGGCTTATACTATACTATACTATCATCTCTGAGAATTTATATGTGTCCTTAGAGGGTATGAGTTGTAGTTTGGTGTGTGTGTGTTTGAGAGAGAGAGAGAACAGTCCATCACTAAACAAGGAATACAAAGGGCATATTTGCAGCTCATCTTAGTGGAGAGATTTGAAGGGGAAAAACTCTGAAGGTTCAAGTCCACTCTAGACCGGAGTCCTTTCAAAGGCCTACCTACACTGTCCTCCTGGGGCCCCTAAGGCATATTTCTACACTACATTACTCCAACTTTGAGAAATGTACTACTTTTCTCAAAGAGGGAAAAGAAGTGGATCCTGAGGCCACAGTTGGCCCTGTGGAGAGGGTTTCCAAAAGACAAACAGAGATTTTACCCTGAGGAAATTAGAAGAAAAGGTAAACCTGAGGACCTAAGAATAGAGTTAGGAAACATTACAGGGGAATGACGAGGCCCACAAAGTGACTATGTGACAATGGTTTAACCTCTTGGATACGTTTCTCTTGACCCATGGGAAAGGTAATAGTTCAAAGAAGTTTTAAATGTCTTCCTTTAATATAATTCTTGCTGTTTGTACAACTTAGCACAGTGAAGCCTGAAAGGAAGTAAGGAAGAGCATGAAGAAGAGAAGTGAGCCCTGCCGTGTGTCTACCACCTCCACCACCTTCTCCACCAACACTCTCCACAGCGCCATTGAGACAGGAACAATATTGTTTTGAAGGAACTATGGACTGTTTGTTGCTGAATTTAACTTTTAGCAAAGACAGCCATGTTCAGCGGAAGACTCAGAAAAGCAGCGATCTAGTAAATGGAAGAAGAGACCCAAGACTCTTTCCCCCTCTAGCACACACACGCACATGCACACATTCACAACTACACAAAGATTCTAGAGGATGATCACTCAAGGGGAGAAAAATGCTAATATTTTGATAGTGAGAAATGCATCCCAATGAGCTTATATGCAACTTATTGTACAATTTTTGAGAACCGTGCCTAAATCTATACCATAACGCCTGATTGATTGTACTTGAAGAAAAATATCAATCTGAGTTAGTGAAAAATCTTAATCACAGGTGATTTTTAAGGATATGCAATTACATTACTTTTTAGTAAGTTGAACAAACCTAGTGACTGACACAGCTCTGCCCAGTGGAGGCCTACAAGACCTGCATTAATGGTTAGCTAATTAGCAACACTGGCAAACAACACCATTTACAAGTATTCTGCTAAAGCACTTGAAAATTTTTGTACTCTTGCTTCCCTCTTCTTGCTTGACTATTTATTTAGTAAATTTTGTTCTTCATGAATGTTATATAAGTAAACTCCAAGTCAACTTTTGTTCAAATTGTACACTAGTGGTTTCTAAATTAATGAGATTTTTCTCTCTTTATTTGATGTTTCTTTCCAATGTAAACCAACTCTAGTCTGGAAGTCAAGAACATGACTTCCTTCCCCTTCAGGTTCCAGCCATGGTGTGCTGGTAAATGCTTATCAGCTGGCTCTCTTGGTTGTTACTCTAGTTCTGACTTGAATTTTGGTTGATATTTTGGTTACTATTCATGAGTAGGACAAATGTGAAGCAAAGTGTATATGGAAACTTTACTAGTTCATCATTTCTGTGAACAACTTCTTTGCTGAACCAAACAGTAATTTCTAATATTGGAAGAATATTTTTTCAATTTTTTGTGCTACTCACAACAAAACACCTAAAGACACCATACACTTAAGTTTAATGTGTGTCATTAACGTTTTCTCCACCACTTTCTTAGGTCTAGATACATCAACAAACCAATAACTCAGGCCTTAATTTGTAGTGTTTGCTGATTTTCATGGTATAAATACTCCCACCATGGCCCTTCAAACTAGCAACACAGCATCGAATGCAGAATCGGGAAGAGACGCACAGTGGCACACTATTATCTAACATTCACCATCCAGATAACCACAAATAACCTCAAAGGCATAGATAATAATTTCAGAGTCAAATAATCAAGAAGTGATGAGTTTTGAGTATTTTTCTTTTGTTTTGAATATAATTCATTTTACTGTAATTTTCTATCATTTACTTTTTAATGATGGCTGTATTTAACAGTCAGCTTGTAAAATTCCTGAAAATTTAACAAAGGACTCTCAGGGGACAGCAGAGCTGGATCCAGCAAACCGCTGGTCCAGCCATGGCCTAAATGTGTAAAATACTATCCTGAACAAGAGTAACATGCAATCCACTAATATCCTTCAACATATGAGTATGTATGAGCTTCAGAGACTTCGGAGAACAAGGCACCGTAGGAAAGAAACACAAGGCCACCACAGCAGCAAAAAAAAACAGAGAATATGTATAACAACCCAAAAACACCTGAATAGATGCAAAGCAGTGAGTATGTAAGAAAGTGTTGTTGCATTAAGGGTTCCATAGCAGACTCTTCTGGTTACCTACCCAATCAATATCTATTCTCCCAGAAGCAGGGGAGGCGCCCCATGAAAGCACAGGGACTGCGTAGAGCAGCAGCGTTTATTGGCAGCTCCCAGCAGCAGAGAGTAAGGATATAGGAAGCTGCACCTTGGCCGCTTTCTCAGTGAGTCTCATTTTCTGAGAAGGCTTCACTTGGGGAAAATGTGCTCTAGTGAAACAATTGCTTCCCTATTCCCACCCTATATCAGTCCTGGAGACTAGAGAAGGGGCATTTCTCTCAAAGAAAAATTGAATTTGATACCAGAAAAAGGGAGAATGCACAGGGGAGGGCAACAGTAATGTCTCTTATACCTTTGTCGCCCTCAGGTCTGAAATTCAGAGTTTGCACTAATAGAAAACTAGCAACAGTCCCTCTCTTATGTCGGTAGTTCATTCTGAAACACCACTCCCCAGACTGCTCAGACAGTACTACATCTCTTTCTACACACACCGGGAGACTGGAACTTCAAGGAAATAACTACCTAGGAAGGTGGGGAAAGGAGCGTGTGGCAGTGTATTTCATCCTGAGAGGCGCAGTCCTCAGTGTAAAGCCTTGCAGGGAGGAAGCGCATTGGACGAAGTCAATCCTGAGCATTATAATTTTTCATGTGCCACAATGATTCATAGAGTCAGGGGCAGTAGAAATACAATAAGAGCCTGCCTCAACCAGGCAGTGTCACCCGACGTGAGTGCCTAGCAGATGCTAAGAATAGAGCTGGGAGCATTTCACATCAAAAACAAGAGGGAAGCGGGCCAGCCCTGTGGCCGAGCGGTTAAGTTTGCGCACTCCACTTTGGTGGTCCAGGATTTCGCTGGTTCGGATCCTGGGCACAGACGTGGCACCGCTCATTAAGCCATGCTGAGGCAGCGTCCCACATGCCACAACCAGAGGGACCTACAACTACAATATACAACTATGTATTGAGGGGCTTTGGGGAGAAGAAGGAAAAAAAAAATAAGATTGGCAACAGATGTTAGCTCAGGTGCCAATCTTTAAAAAAAAATAAGAGGGAAGCAATATATTCATCAGGTGTACAGAAACAAAAAGTAAGCCAGGGACACATACCAATCACAGACAAAGACTTAAGTGGTACAAAGAGAGGAATTTATACTGACAAAAGGAACAAACTACCATAGATTTTTATAAATCAACTATACAAAGCAAAAACCATCATAAATAAGGTAAATTGATCAAAAATATTCTTTCAGATTGGAAACAACAAAAATAAAATCACTGCATGTCAAAATTTGTCAGTAAGGCAGTGTTAACATAATATAGGATTATTTTAGTCATTTATTCAGTGAAGGAACAAACTACCCCAGGACAAAGATTTTAAAATCCGTTCTCTCTCCCTCTTTTTATTATCCCAACCAGCAACCTACTTGAAACTGAATAGCCTTGAATGGTTCTGTGTTTTCCTAACGGTCTTCGTTCTACTTACTGTATTTTTTATTTTTCCTCTTTGCTGATCCCTGGCTATATTCTACCTGCCACCTATCCAATTATTTACTTAATATGACATCTTATTGACCTATTGTTTTGACTCAAATACATTTATTTTCAAGGGGAACTGATAGATAAGAAAATACAAGACAAGGATAAAACATAGAAAGATCTATGCCTTTAGAGTTACAGGACAGGAGCAAGAAATGCATAAGAGGCAGACGTGGGTGGTACACTAGTTTGACAGGGTTGTTGTAACAAGTACTACAGACTGGGCACCTTAAACAACAGAAATGTATTGTCTCACAGTTCTGGAAGTCAGAAATCTGAAATCAAGGTGTCAGCAAGTTAGCTTCTTCCGAGGGCTGTGAGGGAGGGATCAGTCCCAGGCCTCTCTCCTTGGTTTGTAGATGGCCATCTTCTCCCTGTGTGTCTTCACATCGTCTTCCTTCTGTGTGTGTCTGTCTCTGTGTCTAAATTTCCCTTTTTAATAAGGACACCAGTCATATTGGGTTAAGGCCCACCCTAATGACCTCATTTTAACTTGATTACCCCTGTAAAGACCCTATTTCCAAATAAGGTCACAGTGTGTGATACTAGGGGTTAGGGCTCCAATATATCTTTTTTCATTTTTCAAGGGGATGGAGAGTGACATAGTTCAACCCATAACAGGAGAGATGGGTCTTCCTGAGAACGACCAGAATAGAATTGGTGCCATATATTTCTTTAATAAGCCACCTAAAATCACCACACCTTAGGAAACTCTTTCCTCCATGTTTTTTGCTTTGTCACCCCTCAACTCACACCACGCACCCCCTGCTCCTCCCATAAGTCAACTCGATTTATATTTTCCTATCTCCTACTGAATTTTTAGTCACTTAACAAACAAAACACTCCTTTCCTTTTAATAAAACATAAGCAAAGTCACCACCATGGGCACAAGACTGATGTAAAGCCCTTCACTTCCAGCCCTTGGATAGCTCCAATCTACAGCGGAGCCACTACCCCCTCCCAGACTTGGAGACCAATCTTGGTCCTACACAGGGAATATGAGTTTGGGTTCAAGTTTTACTTCTGGTTCCACACTAATAGAAAACTTCGGTTTTTCACTAATTGATTTCCTGACTTGTGACCCAGGATGCCTGGGACTGAATCCTTACCCTGCCTTCTTATTACTCTTTATCTAAGTTCCTAATGTATGTTCCAGACCCTCATAGCTAGATTCTTGTTTTTCTCTTTAAGAGTAGGATTTACAGTTTCTGAATTCTCTGCCTGCTATCTCAATATAACCAGGAAATTGTATTCTTGTCCCTGAACTTCACTCTCCTTAGAACTGGTCACTGATACAGATGCCACAATTTTATAATGTTCAACACCTGCCCCTTGAAACTCCACCAGTTGTTGGTCCTGTCCCCATTTGGATATCATGGTACCTGCGTATAGTAAGTACACAGGAAATGTTTGCGTTTTTCAAGTAGGTATTAGTTGGTGTTGGACATTGAACATTTGTTAATGTCACTTTTTCCTCACCAGACCAAAGACCAATGCCCTCGAAGTATGTCTTCTTTCAAACTCACATCACTGCCTTTCCAACCCTGGAGAGTCTTACTTTGCTCCCATGTACAAATCCCTGATCTTTATTGGAATGGTGAGTCTCTCCAGACTCAAATTCGAGACTCACTTAGAGTGGAACTCAAGTCAAGTCCTGTCAGCCCTGGTCAGACACTGGCCCCACCACATGGTTTATGGCTCGATTTTATGAAGCAGTAGAAATTGCTCAGTCCTAAAACAAAGAAATGATCAAACATCCTCCAAGTAGCCCTAATATCGCCTTCTCTTTGAGTGGATCAAAATCCATGATTACAGAGTCACTCCAATAAAGTACAAGGAGGCTGGGCAGTAAAGGGTTAATTAACTCAGGCCTGGTTGCTCACTCCCTGCACATTCCAAAAAAAGGTCTGAGCTCAGGAGGACTGGCCCTTGACCAGCTCCTATGAGACAACCTCTGAGCCCTTGGAATATCCTCCCTGATAAGAATGTTTTATATTCCTGAGGCCTTGAGCCAGGCTATATCAGTGTGACCAGATGGTTTATGCTAACAATGTGACTTGTAAATACCTGTTTTCCCGTGCCTGAGATCCTGGGCTACACTGTACAGCTGGGTTCTCCTGGACTTCATCCATTCACCTTTTACCTTTGCTGGTTTCAATCTGTTTCCTTCCACTGCAATAAACCACAACTGTGAGTGTAACAGCTTTTCTGAATCCTGTGAGTCCTTCTAGCAAATCACCAAGTCCGAGTATGGTCTTGAGGAGCTCTGATGATTCAGCGCCACTTTGAATGAATACCAAAATGAGTAAGAGAAGCCAATTATTTTAGTTTCTTTATCCCTGCAGATTTTTGGTACTGAGAACACACAGGACTTCTACGTAGATCTATCCTTTTACCTTGGTTTTCACCTCTATATCAGATCCTCAAGATGAACTGACTATACCTTGAGAAATTTTAAATGCCTAAATGCATTAACCAAAAAATTCAAACTCTACAGATTTATCAAAAGGAATGCTCACACATGTTCACATGGATAGGTGTAGGATATTCATCCCAGTATTACTTGTGAGTAAAAAATCAGAGGCAACTTATATGCCCTTCAACACGGAAATGTTATAACATATAATAGAATAACCTCGTTATGGACTATTATGAAGCCGGGGTCTGATTTGGAGTGCGATCCAAGAAAGGTTCTTGGGGAAAACAATCAAGTATGCAGAATACAGCTTCATTTTTGTAAAAACAAAATAAAACCCTAATTCTTTTGTTTGTGTAAACAGAGGAAAATACTTGGCATCTCATCGATCCGATGCCAGTGAGTATGATGGAGCAAAGAAGGGAGGATGGAGTAAGAGAAGATTTCTCTGATGATATTTAAATATTTTTCAATAATTTTTTGTTTGGTTTAGTGTCATTTTTATAGTTTTCACAGATTTTAAAAATACCAAACATCCCAACTTTTAACCACTTTGCCTTTTTTTACAATGCCAAAACCACCTAGCACCAGTCAGCAAAATTCAGCAATGTAGAACTGGTGCTGCATTTGCCTTTACCTCTCCCTCTGGGCAAATCTCACTTGAGTCGTAGGATGAGATCTGGCTCACTCGGTGTGAGAACAGGCAGCTGGAGGGGAGCTGGCAGACACCCTGCATGAGAAGGAGGCTCCTGCATAGGTGCTCGTTTGGCCTTTCTGTACCTTATCATAAAGTTCTTTAAAAACTAAGCATGAATGTCCCTGTTTCCTTGGGTCTTGGAACACCCTAAGCATAAATTCCTCCCATAAATTCCTTTCCCTCTATCCTGTGGGGTTGGGAGAGCTCCCCACTATTGAGGAGCAGGCTGAGTATTGAGTGTGGGTCGTGACCGTTATGGGGTGATATAGAGCACCTTCCATGGCTATGTTCCTGGTCAACCAACTGGTGGTGTGACTTCATGCAAGTCCACTTCTACTCTAAATATCAATTTTCCTCATCTGTAACATAAGGATCATGAATAGATCCTTAACGTCCTTTACAGAACTACATTTCTACCTGCCTTATCACAGTAAATTAGCTCCATTTTCCTTAACCTGGACACACAGCTCTACACCTCTACACGGCTACTACTTCCCACCAAGTACCCTTGTCATTCCCACTAAGAGCAGAGAAGGTCAGACTTCTGAAAAAGAAAGATAGTGATTTCTCTTGGGAAACTATCATCACTCATCACTCAACTCCTCATCTAACCTGAGAATAAAGAAATACATTACACACTTTTACATATTTAAAATGAAGCTTCGTATTAGTTGACCTATATAATTCTAAGTCTCACACAGCAATTTACGTTTTTTGATGTCTATCAAGAAGATGAATTAAAACTTTGATTAATGAAAAGCATACATTTCATATTTATACATCCTCTTTCATCATTTGTATGAATGAGGAGGGAACATTAATCTCTGACAAAAGAATGAAGTCTCAGTGTAGAGAGAATAAGGAATGAACTTCAATGTTAACAGAAACGTAATTCAAAGAGCTTGTGATCATTTTCAATTTCTAGAACCAACTTTTAGATATTCCTAACATTTATTTTTGTCTCTCAATTTGAAGTTCTGTCAGGAAATACAAAAAGAAAAACACTTCTTTATGATCTTCATTTCCAGAATAAATTGAGTCTCTTTATAAAATGTCCACACTTTTCTACTACAATTAATCTGGTCACAAGAAGATCAGTGGTAAATGACTAATGAATCGCAAATGAAGACTGCTGTGCATGGAAGAATGACACCACTATCACCTCAGACACAATGCCGCCACCATCACCTCAGTCATGACACCGCCACATCACCTCAGTCATGATGCCACCACCTCAGTCATGATACTGCCACATCACCTCAGTCACGACACCACCACCATCACCTCAGTCATGACACCACCACCTCAGTCATGACACCACAAGAGCCAAGTTGTCAGCTCTTCTGCAACAAATTGCAACACTCACACTGCACCACTAACTCTGTCTCTGGAACAGCTTGCCATTACGAGTTCCTGAAATTTAATTTACATTCTATTTCACTTTTGCAATTACAAATCCCTGAAATTAAGGGTCACAGAAAAAGGTTGGTCAAATCCGTTCTCTAGAGCTCCGTGGGCAATTGATATCCATATTTATGGTGTTCTTGGAGCAGCTTTTGTCCTTCAAATTGTTTACTGAAGCAGTTAATTTTAGGTTGAACACCGATAACATCTGAAAAAAAATGACCTTGAAAAACTACATATATAGCAGCTAAAAGGAATGTCATATGAGGCTGCAATTTAGCTGGTGAGCACATTTATGGAACAGCTGTGAACCAATAGATTCTGTTAAAATCTGAGGTAGGCACAAAATGAATCGATTGCAAAGTCCTTTTCTTGAAGAAATTTACGCTCTACATGGGGCCAAGAGCATGGGAGGTAACACTGCAATTTGGTAAGGAAAGGTATAAACCAGCATGAAATCAAACTGAGAATGTAAATGCTGAGAGTCTATCAAAGCAAGGAGTGAAACCAACCAGAAAGTATTAGACATGTATGGCTACTACTCAGAGGAGCATGCTTAGGAGGAAGATGCAACAAATGGAAGCATTTTATGGCATAGAGGAAATGGCAAGAGCCTCAAGTTCAGAGATAAAAATTTTTAATGGCAATAGGAATTTCAGGTAGAGATAAGAATCAGCAACATTTTGGTAGAATCTTTCTGATTAATGCTTCTTGGGACATTGCCTGGGGCAATAAAAGATGGGATCTGGCTCCCCAGGTGTGAGATGTTCTCAAGAATACTCAAAGTACCTTGACTGGGCTCTAAGAGCAAAGGTAAGGGTAGTGACATTAAGCACGCATGTTATCAGGAGATTCCAGAAAAACCTAGAGAGTTAGGGGTATCTTTTGTGCATATTCATATTTGGGGAATTCTAACCTTTGTGCAATGGTAACAAACAATATCAATGCTGCTGATCATCTGTGATTAATCCCAAAGCAGCCATTCCTCAACCTAGTTGGTGTTCCCAAGCTCTTTTAAATAGTTATATGTGAAGCTGAATCATACAGCAAGGAAAAGGCTGAAACTTACTTGTATAAATAAATCCTTGATATCAGCTTCTATTTCTCTTGTTTCTTTCACTTCAAGGACATTTAAAGGCTTCCAACATCAGCCATAATGGAGGAGCTGGTATCAAACTAATCATCCCACTGGAAAAATTTTAAAACCTTGACAAAATATTTAAAAATAACCGTAGTCTTGAGGGGGAATGAGCACAGGGAGGATCTGAGGGGCTGTGACGCATGTGGGACGGAAGGTACAGGTAGTGAGCTTCATCATATCTGTCTGCTCTTTCCCTGAGGGTGCTCTCCAGTTTCCTGTAAGCAGAGGAGCAGACCCTTAGCAGAAATAGATTGGTCTCAATGGGCTATGGAGAAAGAGCTTAGAGTCCGGGCACCCAAAACAGGTAGAACTTGAAGATTAGAATCACAGAGAGAAGGAAACCTTAGGAAAGAAAGCCCGTGACCTGCATATAAATTCCCCTCAAGTCACTGACTAACATCTAACATGCACATGAAGAGTGTGAGAGTGAAAGAGGTGACTCCTAGCCAACAATAAGGCAAGAAAGAAATAAAGCCATACAAGTTGTCTTCTGTTCTCAGACAACATGATTGTCTTCATGGAGAATCCCAGTGAATCTAAAAAAGCGCCTAGAACTAATAAGCAAGTTTAGCAAGATCACAAGATACAAGGTTAATATACAAAAGTCAATTGTATTTGAACATAAAATTAATAATTAGAAATTGAAATTAAAGAAACAGTGCTATTATAATAGCACCTCAGGTACAAATCTACCAAGATATGTGCAGGTATTTAATATTTTAAATTACACAATACAGATCAAAGAAATAAAAATTCAGTTAAAAAAAGACCTAAGTAAATGGAGAGATATACGTTGTTCACGGATTGGAAGACTCAACAGTGTTGTCAATTTTTCCCAAATTGATCTGTAGATTCTACACAATCCCAGTAAAAATGCTAGCATTTTTTGTAGATAACTACAAGCCATTTTAACATCTATATGACAGGCAAAAGAAATAAAGCGTCAAAACAATTTTTTAAAAGAGGCGCAAAGCTGGAGGACTCCTGTCACCTGACTTCAACACAATATGAAGCTATATTTTCAAGACAGTGAAGTACTGGTGGAAGGATAGACAGAGACCAACATAACAGAGTAACGACTCATGGAAATAGTCAATACACTTTTGACAAAGATGTTAATACAATTCAGTGGAGAAGACATAGTCTTTTAAAAAATTGGATATGCGTATCAAAGTAAAATATCCTCAGAAAACTAGAAATAACCAAATACCCATCAACAGTGGAATGGATAAATAAATAGCGGTATATTCTTACAACACTGGAAAAGAACAAATTACTAAATACTCAAGAATACAGATAAATGTCAGAGCGATAATGTTAAAAGCCAGACATAAAAGACTATGTACTGTATGATTCTATTTATATGAATGTTTAGAGAATAAGCAAAACTAACTCATGAAAATAGACATCAAAATAATAGTTTCCTTTGAGGAATATTGACTAGTAAGAGACAAAAGGGAGCCTTTTTGGGTAGTGATAAATTTTCTGTATCTTGCTCTGGTAGTGGTTACACAGGTGTATGCATACGAAAAAATTCAATACATTGAACACTTAGGATATGTGCACTTTACTGTATATATGATGTTATACCTCAATTTTAAAAAGGAAGAAAGAAAAGAAGAAAGGAGAAGGAAGGAGAGAGACAGGAAGAAAGAGAGAGGGAGAGAGGAAGAATTTACATATTGCTGTGGCTTGATGATGTGATCTCCAGGATGTATTACCAAGTGAAAAATGAAAACACAGAACAATATTTATTATATGACACCTTTTATCTAAGAATAGAGGTAAGGAGCTACAAATATGTGTATTTATCAAAAAGCAGCAATTGATGAGCAAACCAAAAATGAACAAACTGTTACCCATTGGGCAAGAAGAGAGTAGGGCGCAGGCAACAGGGTGAAGGCTGTACCTCCAGATGTACTTTGTTTATTGTTTTGATTTTGGAACCATGTAAATGTTTTTACATAATTTTTTAAAGAGATTATAAAAAAACACTCTATAAAAATAACAAAAGGAAACAAGTGTACCTAATAGTATATCAAATTGATAGTATAAATATATGGAGAAGAATTATTTCAAGTGACTCTAAAACACTCTATTTTGAGTGTATCCTCCTCTGGGAATATTTCTGAAGGACAGAAGAACTGCCACAAAACCACAAACTGCACTCAGCCATATTCTTTTTAGTAGAAATGTTGCCACTGTTACTTTTTAAATACAGAAAATAAGAAATGTCATTAGGAAGTAATATTTTCAGCATAAGAGAAAGATACAAACACGAAATCAAAAATAACCTGTTTTAATCTCAATCCTTATCCCTATATTTCTTCAAAATAGTTGTCATCACCATCCCAGTTGTGGCTTGGAAAGAAGCTTGCAAGTCTGGGAAATGGGTGATCAAGATTGGGGCCCAAATGAATTAGAGGACTAACAAGCACTGATTACATTGATCCTGATTCTGGGGAGCCATCACCCCAGAAGAGTTCTGATTCTGGGGTGAACACAGCAGCCGCTTAGTTCTGAAACTTCTCATCATGAAGAATAGTAAGGAGAATGAAAAATAAATACATTAACTATGTGGTCAACGAAACCAGGAGACAAAAAAATCAGAAAACTTCAAATCAAATAATGGCTCCCTAAAGGTGGAGCGGAACCAGAAGGGAGGAATGAGGAGCTCAGAGAAGGCCTGAGGGGAAATGATCCCTCAGCAAATATGAAAATTATAAAAAGTGTAGGATTGCCTTGGAAGGCGCTATCTGTTGTGAATTGCAGTCTGGGTGAGCTCAAGGCTGATGAGTAAAACAAGTGAAGATGGGACCACACGGAAAGGCCATACTTCAAGTCTTTTGCTTGGTCAGCAGAAGAGGACCCCCTTGAGATGTGAAGCCTAGAAATTTCCCCAGGCCTCATGCCTCCACAGGAACCTCCGGCTCAAAATCGCAAAAATCCATCCTGTTAAAACATGAGTGACAACAAAGAAATATGCACAACAGTCACACAAAAATACTACAAGGAATATAAAAAAGATAAAATAGAGCAATCGTAGCCTTCTTACAGACAGTGAAAACACCGGAAAAATATTGACACAAAGCAGACAAAAAGTGCAACCTAACATTACAACTGAGAATTTTAAGCCTTTATGCATCAATTGAAACTATAAAGGAGAAATATCAAAACGCAGAGATGGCCGGATGAGAGGAAATGGTAGTAGATAACAGGAGGATATGCACCAGGAACTGGCGGAACTCAGAAAAGAAATAGAAGAAAAAGACAAAACCACTTCAGAAATGAAGACTAAGTGACAAGACATACAGGGAACAGTAGACACATAAAAAGCACAGTAAGGACATAGGGGGACAGAAGTGAGAAAATCAAACAAAATGCAAAGTACAATAGAAAGAGGAAAAAAGGACTACATCAAAACATATATGTTTAACAAAATAAAGCCAGGACTAGAAAGTTATACAACATTAAATGCACAGCCAATGGCATATAACTCATGTCTGAATGAAGCTTATCTAACGCACGTGTTTTCTCTGTGAGGCACATCACAGCTTTCTCGTGCTTAAAAATACTCAATAGCACTTCATCACGATGCTTAGGGGCCATTTTAAACCACAAAATCACCAACAAAAGCACAAAAATGCAGAAAACATGGCACTACATAGACTACAGAAAAGACCCTGTTTACAGGGTGAGGGCTGAAACGGGACGGCACAGCGTTGCTGTGTGCACCCTCAGCTGGGAGTTTGTGTATCAGCCACTCAGATTTTTCGACACTGCGCATATCTGCCAGTGACCCCAAAAGCACCAGGAGTATGGACTTAGGGGTCACAAATAAATTTTAGCAAGTAGACAAATTTTCAAATACAGAATCTGCTGACAAGAAGGACTCACTGTAGTTTGGAAGATTGGAAAGTTCAGGGAATACTGGTCACTTGAAAGTTTTGTTAGGAAACCAGTAGAGGACAATATCCAACAAGTCAAAAGGTAAATTGGATTAACTAAAATTAGCTGGCGAGGAGGCCAGCTGGTGGCAGAGTGGTTAAGTTCACACGACCCGCTTCTGTGGCCGTGGGTTCAGGTTCAGATCCCAGGCACAGACCTACACAATGCTTGTCAAGCCATGCTGTGGTGGTGTCCCACATATAAAACAGAGGAAGATGGGCACAGATGTTAGCTCAGGGCCAATCTTCCTCAAAAAAAAAATTAGATGGTGAATGGAGGGGTGGGAGAAGAGAACAGAGATTAATTTTATTTTTGCTTATGTGGGAAGAGTTATTATTTTACATAAGGGAATAAGAATATCAGGTAAAGGTAATGTCTAGATTTAAAATGAAAACTTCCTAAATATCAAGGGGGAAAGACTACAATGGAAAAAACAGTACATATAGTAAAAGTTTTTAAAATATTTATAAATAAACTAAAAAAAGTACTATAAAATGACAGAACTAAGACCAAACACACGTTTTCTATCAACACATGTACCTAAGCTTAAGTAAGCTATTAAAAGGAAAAGATCTACAAAACAGAATTCAATTCTGTACTGTAAACAAAATTCATGTCTAAAACTAATTTAAAGGACTTAAGAATAAAGAAAAACATAAAGGAAAAAGCAGAGGTTGTGACTAATATCACACAAGGTAGAATTCAGTTTAAGCATCAAAAGAGACAAAGAAATCTACTGTGTTGCTAACGGGCACCATTCACAATGAAGACATAACAGTTATAAATATGTTTTATGCCCACCAACTAAGTTTTATTTATTGGCACTGTTGCAACAAGGAAGACCACCCATGGGGAACCTTGGGTGTCTCAGTAAGTCAAGCAGGGCTTGTTACAGGATTGGGATCTGTTAGGTGATTGAGAAGAGGGTTGAAGGAAGTGTGGTTTAGCTCTTGGTTGGGTGGTTCCTGAAAGTGGGAACAATTCTGCAACCGGGTATCTTAATGATGTTTATCTAAAAGGTGAAAGTTCAGAGTAGGGCTAAAGTTGTAATTGGTGATGGTTAATTTTCTGTGTCAACTTGACTGGGCTACGGGATGCCCAGATAGCTGGTAAAGCATTATTTCTGCATATATCTGTCAGGGTCTTTCCAGAAGAGATTAGCATCTGGGTTGGTAGACTGAGTGAAGAAGATCACCCTCCCTAATGCGGGTGGGGATTATCCAATCCACATTGGGCCAGAATAGACAACAAAGGTGGAAGAAGGGCGGGAAGAAGGGCGAATTTGTTCTCTGCTTGAGCTGGGATATCCATCTTCTCCTGCCCTCTGACATTGGCACTCCTGGTTCTTGGGCCTTCAGACTCAGACTAGGACTTACATCATTGGCCCCCAGTTCTCAAACCTCCAGGTTTGTACTAGAACTATACCCCTGGCTTTCCTGGGCCTCCAGCTTGCAAACAGCAGATCATGGGACTTCTCAGCCTCCATAACCACGTGAGCCAGCCCCTCATAATAAATGTCTTTGTAATCATCTACGTATATCCCGTTGTTTCTGTCTCTCTAGAGAACCCTGACTAACACAGTAATGAAGCAGCAGTCACTCATGCTGGCTCGGAGAGAGGCATGTACGGCATCTGATGTGCACAGTACTTATTTTTGCCTTTGCTCACACTCAATTGTGCAGTGGTCTTGTTTGGTCTCACTCTATCACGGTCCCAGGGTGACCGTGTCTGACATTAATATCCTGTGAAGTTGTGTGAGTTCACCAGCAGAACATCACGGCCTGGCTGTAAGAGTCAGGCCAGGTGCCAATGGTCAGCTATCAGGGGCTACTTTTGTTTTCTCTCAAAATCTGCTTCTTCTTCCCTCAATACCTATACAGGAAAAAGCAGAGTAGCAACTTTTAGAAAATAGAAATTACAGAAACATATATTGAGATAGTAATAATTGGAGATTTAAATTTACCTCTCTTTGGTCTAAGATAGATCAATTTGAACAAAAATAAAGACGTAGAATATCTAAACAACATAATCTATAATGTAGATTTGATTGATATAGCGTTGTATCTGAAAATAGAAAATATATCTTATCTTCAAGTGCCCATGGGACATTCATTAAAACTGATTAAATATTAATCCACATTCAAAATAACAAACCCCAAGGAGTAAAAATAATATAGATAATATTCACTGATTACAATGAAATAAAACTAAAAATTAATTACAAATTCAGAAAATAAGCCCTCTTCTACCTAGAAGAAAAATTCCTGAGCTCTCAAGACAAATGGGACATAAGTCAGAGTGAGAAAGTCAAATACCGTATGATCTCACTCATAAGGAGAAGACAAAAATGACGACAAACACATAGCAACGGAGATTGGATTGGTGGTTACCATAGGGGAAGGGCAAAAGGCTCACGTGTGAGGGGATGGACTATAATTAGTTTTTGGGTGGTGAACATGATGTAATCTACACAGAATTCGGAATATATTACGATGTACATCTGAAAGCTATATAACGTTATAATCCAATGTTACTGCAATAAAATAAATTTTAAAAAAGACAAATGGGAAATGCAAAGAGAAGCTAGAATTTTTAGAAAACAATAATAATGAAAACAGTACATATCAGAATCTATAGGCTACAATTAAAGCAATGATCAGAAAAGAACACCTAACCTTAAAATACTAACATAATTAAAATATGAAAATAAAGCACAGGGCTCAAAAATTTTTATAGGAATAACGAAATAAATCAAAGGAAAGCAGTAGGAAGGAATTAACAAAGGCAAAAGCAGAAACGAATAAGTTAGAACAAAAAATCAATAGAACTAATACCTAAAATAACAACAATATTCATTAAAAACTACATATACAAGCATTGTACTAAGGCCTGGGAATAAAGAGATGCAAAACAGAATGAATGAACAAACAAATGAGAAAAGAAACCATCCTGACTCGGGGAGTTTTGCTAATCCTTCTTCATAGATACATTCTACAAATATCTGATATTGATACTTCATAATTGAATGCTAACAGGCACAAAGGAATCTCTTTGTTTTTGACTATCACTGTACAAGACTACTGAGATAATTTTTAAAACTTCAACATGGACCTTTCTAGACTAACAGGATCACAGTCTCTAATTTTATAAATCTCTTTTTTTCTTGTGTTGACACTTAAAATTTGTGGAACAAAAACATTTTCCTAAAATCAGCTACTACTCATGAGGAAAAAGCTCCTATTTTCCAATAACTTAACATGAGATAGATAAATGATAGACATAGATACATAGGCACATAGCTAGATACAGGTAAATAGGACAGAGAGTTTGGGAAAAGACATAAATTTTCTATGCATGCTTTATTTTTCCATTGATTGCCTGAAAGAATATGAGTCAAAGATGTAATTTTTTTTCAAGTAAGAGAATAGAATAGAAGGATTTGGGAAGGCCCTGGAAGTGAATTTAATAATCAGGAAGACAAAGCGCCTCCCTTCCCCTGGGTTTTTCCCATCAGTCTCTAAGCGTGCCTAGAAATGACTTCAGCGACTCCTCTCTCTCTTTGTGAGGAAGACCGTGAGCCTCACCAGCAGTACCATGGGGACCTTTAGCAGGGCAGGTTGTGCCAAGGGGCCACAACCAGAAACAGTGTGTCCTACAGAGTTTCCAAGTTGGCTCCAGAGCAAACTGTCTGAATGGAACAAAATGAGAAAGGGGAGCAAAGTGGAGAGGGAACTGAGGCAGGAACTGATGGGAAGTGGATCTTCAGTAGTAAAAGGAAGGAGGAGCTCTGAGCAAATTCAGGGGGTTCCCACAGCTTTCTAGGCACTACCCTCCCCCTCTAGCATGGCATACTTGAGGTGGGCAGCCTAAAAGCAGTTAAAGAGAAAGACCTCTCATTTCTGTCTGGTGCATCAGAAGATGGCCTTCTGATTCTTCTGGAAAGTAGTAGACAGCAGATGTCAAAAGTAACCCATCTGCTGACGCAGACCTTGTGGAAGCATATTGCCTTGGGTCCAGATTAGATAGATAGATAGATAGATAGATAGATAGATAGATAGATAGGTAGGTAGATAGGTAGATAGATAGATAGATAGATAGATAGATAGATAGGTAGATAGATAGATAGGTAGGTAGATAGATAGATAGATAGATAGATAGATAGATAGATAGATAGATAGGTAGATAGATAGATAGATAGATAGATAGATAGATAGATAGATAGATAGATAGATAGGTAGGTAGATAGATAGGTAGGTAGATATAGAAAGATAGATTTTTTTCCCCCTTGACTGAACTTCTTCCTCTAATTAACGCCCTCTTTTCCACTTCCATCAACATCTATCTTGGCTCTGCTCGTTTTTTCTAGTTCCATGCACTTTTCAAGCTGGCATGTGCTGTCCTCTGCCCCCATCATTCTTCTAACATTGTTTCCACGAAGGTCACTTGTGACCCTCTATTACTAAAGCCCGTGAAGACTGCTGCCTTCTTCAGCAGAATATTCTGCCTCCCTCAGCACTGTCCGCTGCTCCTTGTTGGAGAAACATCTCCCTGACTCGCAGGGCACCACTTTCTCTGAGCCTTCTTTTTGTCTCTGACAGCACGTTCTCAGTCTTCTAAAGTGGCTCCTGTTCATCTACCTGCCCCTTAAATGGTGGGATCTACCAGGAACTCATCTTTGGCTTCTCACCTCACATTTTTTCCTGGGCCTTTACTGACGCCAACTAGCAATATACTGATGCTTTCCAAATTTATATCTACAGGCCCCCTCCTGCCTGATTTCCAGTCAATCCCATTATTTTTACTTCCTACTAAAAGGCAGAGGAGTGTGGTGGTTCGGAGCGTGGACTTTGGAGCCAGAATGTCTAGGCTATGTGAGCTTGGGGAAGTCATCTAAGCTCTGTCTATGACATAGTTTTCTTTCTTTTTTTTTTTTTTTTTGAGGAAGATTAGCCCTGAGCTAACATTTGCTGCCAATCTTCCTCTTTTTCGCTGAGGAACACTGGCCCTGAGCTAACATCCGTGCCCATCTTCCTCCACTTTATATGTGGGATGCCTACCACAGCATGGCTTGCCAAGCGGTGCCGGGTCCGAACCCAGCATCCGAACCGGTGGACCCCGGGCCACCGAAGCAGAATGTGCACACTTAACCACTATACCACTGGGTTGGTTCCTGTGACGTAGTTTTCTCACCTGTAAAATTGAGGAGGGGGGAAATACCACTTTATAGCATTGTTGTCCAAATTAAATGAGTTAATATATGTAAACTTTTTAGACTAGTACCTGAAACATAAACACAACGTGTTTGCTATTATTATTTTTTCTTTAGGCATCACTTTCTAGAATTTCCTGTGAGTATTTCAGGCTTTTTTCCTAAATCTGTCCCTGTCATACTCATTTCCCTCCATTTCTAGTGCCAACATCCTATCTGATTCCAACTATCTGGATAGTCAGGCCATACTTACCTCTCCAGCTTCATTTCTGGTCATTTCTCCCCTAACTCCCCCCCAACACTCTAACTCCACAACAGAAACTGAAGTCCTTTTTTTGGTTTCCTGACCATGTCATGCTTTCTCCTACCTCAGAGCCCTTATCTTCTCTTCTGGCCTGCTCTGCCTGGAACGATCTTTCTCTTCCATTCCTTTCTATGTAGAACACCCAATACTCATTCCCATACAGGGCCAGCATATACGGTTGTGAAGGTTGTGCACTGAAGAACTCCAGAGGAACTCCATTCACATCTGAGTCAATGTGACCAGCATTCCCTGGAATTGTGTAGTGTCTGCACAGTCACACATGATGGCCCTGTTCAACCAACCTTATCCAGATAACTCTTGCTCTTTCTTTAAGTCTCTGCTTAGAGGTCCCTTCCTTCAGGAAGCTCTTCTGGATTTCCTCTCTTGGTCAAAGTTAGTACCCATCTTCTGTCCCCTTTGGTATCCCATGCTATAAATCACAGCCCTTTTCACAAAATATTGCAACCATCTGTTTTCTTGTATTAGCCCCCACCATACTGTTAGTGGTTCAACATATCCAAACCAAACTCAATAACTTCTCTTCACCCCAAGCCCACTCATCCAGTCATTCGCTCTCCATCACCCAAACTTCCCTTCTTCTATATTCTCTATTTAGATGGAACCATCTATTCACTCAATTCTTCAATTCATCCTCTGACAATATGCTCATTTTCCAGTCAGAATTAATTAGTACCCATAGCACTGTTATATAGATTTCCATGATAGCACATATCAACCTGAGTTATATTGTGATTACCGGTTCATGTGCTAATCTCTCCATAGACCATGAGCATAGCAAAGGCACAAAATCATCTCCCAATCACCAACACCTGACACAGTGCTGGAAACTATTCTGCATTAACATTTTTAAATATGTAAAAAAATAAATAAAATGAAATAATTTCATAGGATTTAAGGTAACTATAAATCTAAATAAACCGTTTGTTAGGCCCCCATTAATTCATTCATATAGCTTGGGACCTTGAGTATTCTTTTTAATATATTTGATTCACTTAAAATATTGGTTTCCATTCAGAAAAATACCAAAATGGGATTTTCTGTAATCAAATGAATATATTTTCTCATATAAATAAAAATAATTTTAGTATACACTCACATATGTTACTACTTGCAAAATATATTTCGGTGCTAAAAATTTAACTGGCATAAAATAAATATCGGCAATTATGATGAGAAAAGGATGTTGCCTTGAAGAACACTGTAAATAGTAAAGCCTTCTAAAAATAAAATCCAAATTCTAAAAACTGTTCTTTTAAGTAAATTTCCATCAGTTTGCTGATAACAAAGCATTTTTAATGCTTATAGATATAAAAATATAAATGTTTCCTTTTAACAATAGAGTCTCCCCTCCCAAAATAAAACGAATAACTAGTGTGTTTTAGTCTTGGATCTGACCCTGATTCTGGGATCTTAGACAAGTCAATAAATTTTACAAAGCTTTAGTTTCCTTATCTGTAAACAAAAGAGAGAGTAATAATAGTATGTCACAAAGTTAAATGTCAAGATTAAATGTAACTTGGTATAAAAAATGATTTCTAAACGTAAAGTGCTAGATCTCTATTATTACTGCTGTTAATATAATTCCTACTGGGCAAATCACTTTCCAAAGAATGACTTAGTCCCAGTATGAATTCAGTTCTCATATCCTTATGTCTCTTTATTATTGGAGCTGACTCTGCACAATAAAACTTTAAGATAGTGCTATCTTGAAAGTGAAGGAGAAAATCTGGCATGTGTAAACAAAACACACACACACATTAGTATTTGGGTGTACATTGTATTTGTAATGGATATTTTAATGATTTTTAGAAAAAAAAGCCACAGGAAACCAACAGTCTGAGTCTCACCCCCAGCCACCAAATGATATAGAACAGGAGTTGGCAAAATTTTTCTGTGAAGTACCAGATAGTAAATGTTTTAGGCTTTGAGAACCATATGGACTCTGTCTCAACTACTTAACTCAGATGTTGTGCAAAAACAACTGTAAAAATTATGTGACTGAACGAGTATGGCTGTGTTCCAATAAAACTTTATGCACACCAAAATTTGAATTTCATGTAAGTTCACATCCTGAAATATTCTTTTGATTTTTTAACTATTTAACAGCGTAAAAACTCTTAGCTCATGGACTGTACAAAAACAAGTGTTGGGCAGGATTTGCCCTGTGTGCCGATGCCTGCTATAAAAGATAACATCCCACGGTGGACGGTCTTCTGGTAAGAGAGCAATGCAAATTAATTCCTTCCAGTGTAGTAATTTAGCCAGGGTTGGTAGTTTTCTAAACTAGAATACTTTTGAGATTATATTGTATTAAAATTCTTGATTGCTGCTGGGAACATTGTCAGAGGAAATTTAGAGGTAGTATTCCAAGCGAGGTCATTGTCTAGGTTAATTCAAGGTCCAACAAAATGTGCTTGTGCATATCTTCTACCTTCAGGTGGCATTTCATGTAACCTGGAGAGACTTACACATTTTGCTTTCTCATTATAAATTTGTATCTACAAAATCATTGTATCCTGGTCATATATTCTATTTCGCAGGCAACGTAACGAGAGCTTCGTTTGGAGGGTCTCTCAAACTGGGCTTAAATCCCAACTTTCCCCGCTTAACAACTGTGTGACTTAAAGGGAGTTTGTCAAACCTTTTCAACTTAATTCCTCATTTGTAAAACAAGAAAAATGACAAGAATGTTTGCAGGGTTGTTGGAAAGTGTAAAGGAGATCACGTAACTACAGCACCCAGAGCAACACGTTGTTCCTTTTCCTCATTCTGTTTCTGAATTCAAAAAAAGTTTCACCACCCATCTGCTCCTCTAGAGGTGAATTCCCATCTTTTTTTCTCCTTTTGTCCAAATCAGTACGACTATACAAGAAACAACTAATGTTTCTAAATTTCTTATCGCACCTTGCCTCCATTTAGAAATGCCTTTCACAATGAAGCTGAGTATTCATTTTTGTGGAAACATTTTGGATGCCTTTGTTTTTAAAGCAACATCTAAGCATTAACCTAAAGTGTAGAAAGTGTCAAAAAGTTTCAGATATCACGCATATTTTCCCTTGTGAAAAAATTAATATCCTTTAAAATTGCCAAAACATACAAATCTACTTTGTTTTCTTTTTAGATGTACAATTCGTTAAAATTGTGAATTTCTCCATTTAACTTGACATCAAACCAAAAATCTCAAGAGAGGGGCCCGCCTGGTGGTGCAGAGGTTAAGTTTGCACGTTCTGCTTTGGCATGGGTTTGCTGGTTTGGATCCCTGGTGCAGACATGGCACCACTTATTAAGCCATGCTGTGGCAGGCGTCCCACATATAAAATAGAGGAAGATGGGCACGGATGTTAGCTCAGGGCCAATCTTCCTCAGCAAAAAGAGGAGGATTGATGGCAGATGTTAGCTTAGGGCTAATCTTCCTCAAAAAAAAATACTGATGAGCATTCTCATCATCAAACTAGAAAAAGTTGAGAAAAAAAAATCTCTTGACATTGAAGGGGCAATGATGTGTGATTGTCAGAGCCAATCTGTTACACTTGCCCAGCTATCCTCTCACTTGCACTCAGAGCACTGTTTTGGGAGACAGAAGGTTCTAGAATCAGACTGCCTGCACTCGAATCTCAGCTCTTCATCTAATAGGCTGAATAACCTTGGACAAGTTTATCACCTTCTCTGTGCCTCAGTTTTCTCATCTATAAAATGGGGCTACAAGTGGTTTTATCTCACAGGTAGGTCTATTGTGAGGGTTAAATCTGTGTGTCTTAATTTGGGTTCTCCTAAAAGCAAAACCTGAGATGGGACTCGGGTTCAGGTAGCTTGTTTGGGAGGTGTTCCCAGGGAGCAGCAAGAGTGAGGCAAGGGAGGGAGAAACACGAAGCCCACTAAGGATACATTGTTGGACTGGTTACCATTCTGGGCAACTGGGGCTCAGTCCCACAGGGGGCCTTCTGAAGAACCTTATAGAATGGTCCTCATAACTGTGCATCTGAGGGATGGGAAACTGGGGTCATTTATCCACTAATTCCCACTCCTCATTGTTGAGGTTCACTCCTGGAAGATTTATCTTCCCCTCACAACCTGGCTGGCTTGTTCACTGGCTAAGCAGCCTTCCCCAGCTTCAGAGTAAGCGCTGAGGCAGGAAAGCTGAGGCTTGTCCTGGGGGTGGGATGATGGCAACAAGCACAGAATGTTTCACCATAGCTGCACTAAAATCAAGCTAAGTAGGCCACATGGCTGGGTTCAGAAATTACCTAGTACAATGAATGAAACCCTAAGCACAGTGTATGGAATATAGTGGCTGCTTGATAAATCGTAGTTCTTATTACTGATATTAATTTTGTTATCAGAATCAACTCTGTGCAGTAGGAAGACAAGCACCATTCATCCATTGGGTCCTGAACACTGAATGATAATGACACATACCCAAAGGGGAAATATAAGCCAGAGGGCAAGTAGCAGAAGGGCACAAAACGATGAGCTCAGTTAGAATTTCACAGGGTTCCAGGCACCTGCACAATATTGTGGTGGAGATTTCTAGTGACAGACAGGAATTTTGGTCCGGAACTCAGGAGAAAATGGATGAGAGCTGGAGATAGAGACTCAGGAACTACCGGGATCTACGTTAGAGTTCCAATATTGGTGTATGACCATGGAGGAAGACAAGTTGAATGGAGGGAAGAAGAGGACTAAGAGTAGAACCTCAGGCCACAGTGGTATTTAAGAGACCACGAAAGGAGGGTGACGCTGGAAAGCAAAGAAAACCAGTCCTGCCAGGGAAGTAGAAGGCAGGCAGGAGAGAAAGGTGTCATGGAAACCAGAGGAGAGAGGAGGAGAAAAGTCTCCAGGAGGGAGAATTCCACAGTGTCAAATACTGCAGAAACCAACATGAAAACAACTGAAAAATGTTCATTGCATGCATATTGTAAAAGATGTATTTGTTTTTAATGGAATATTATTTTAGTTGGGGAAAGTTGAAACAACAAGAGCAATTAAAAACTGAGGCACGGGGGATCTATCAAATTGAGTTCAACACGAAGTCTTTTACTGAGCAACTTTAGTGTACTAAGAGCATAATTGAGACTAATTATCCAAAAATCATGTAAAGCTAATAATTAAACATTCTTTAAATCTCTTCTTCTCGTCTTTTTCGGTCCTTTAAAAGTGGATTTCATGATGTGAACATTTCGTATCTTGAAATTGGCCTCAAGCTTTAACTCCACTGTGTGCATTGCTTGATCCGCAAGCATTCCTGACTGTTCTTGCTCCACTAGAATGCAAAGCATGTCATCTGAACAATGGAAGCTGTGCAAGCCAACCTCGTTATTAATACGCCCACCGGCTTTCCCAAACATATGCTTAAATATCTTCTTCATTCTAGGATTTGATAGCCTAGTATTGCAAAACAAGAAACCTCACTTGTTTCATTGCCATAATAAACAATTGTCTTTTAGCTTTGTGGTCGGGAGGCATTGGCCACTAGGTGGAGAAAGATACCCCGTGAGCCCTTAGGCAAATGCATGAACTGAATTTTTAGTTTCCAAGATTCACTTAGTGACTTCTTTAGACAGTAGTTTGAATTCAGTTGTGAACAAAAGAAATCTCTATGAATGGCGATGCCAAATATTCCATGCACGTGGGGGTCATTACTCTGTTCCCTGGAATCTATGCATTCACTTTCCAAGAATGAGTTCCTTGCCCTTCTGATCAAGATAACCCTCAGAATTTGAATTAATGAGTCATTGTTCTTCCTCTTAGCCTTCCATACAGCTCTGGGTAACACAGCTCCAGCTCCATCAGTGAAATAGAGGGGAGTGTGCCCCCTTGTTTTCTCCTCCAGTCCCTGTGCCATCCTCAGACATCACTCTTGCCCTCAAAAAACATAAAGGACCAACCACACCCTCCAGACATATTTGCATTTTTACTGGGGACCTCAGAAGGGCAAAAGATCTTCAGGATCTGAAGGAATAAAACTCTCAGGGGTGAAATTTGAGAACCACAACTGGCACACTCATAACCCCCGCTAAGATCTGTCTTGATCTGGAATCATAGTAAATTTCCCATTGTTTTTTAATAACTGATGTGAATAGTATCTTAGAAAGAAATCTGTTCCTCTGGCCAAAAGACGTTTTTATTCAAGTAAATTAAAGAAATTAACTCTATTAAATGCCTTTTGCTATATTCTTTATCTCTCAAATTTTTTAAATCACAGAATAATTTTTGTTCTTTTTCTTTCTAAAGTTTTCCTCTGAATACAGATCTCTCTATTTTTAATGCATTAATCACTTTCATAAAAGACCTTAACTATAGACTTTTAACTTTCTCTTTAAATAAAATTATACACTTATTTTCTCGTCTCTCATCTAAACAGGCATGTCCACATATGTCACTTACTGGAAAATATTTTCCCACTTTCCAACTGATCGCTGTTGGCAGAGAGGAAAATTAAGTCATCATTTTTTCATAGATATGATTTTCTTTTTCCCCAAGAATATTCCAGCATCTGCCATTTTAAACCTTATATTACATAAATTAAAAAATGTAAGAGAGTAGATCCTATGAGTTCTCTTCACAAGGAAAAAATCATTTTTTTTCCTTTTTTACGTATCAATATGAGATGATGGATGTTAACATTGCGGTAATCATTTCACAATATATGTAAGTCAATTCATGATGCCCTACACCTTAAACTTATAAAAAAATGAAAAGATAGAAGTGGAATAGTGGACAGACAAAGATAGTTAGAGAGATGATACAGCTAAAAGGGAGCCCAGGGAGAAAATGAAGGAAGGAAGGGCTGACTGGAAAAACATCTGATGGGGCCCTGGGGCTACATCTGAAGACCCTGGTGCTGGTTTTTACCCCAGACTTGTCCTTTCCTCACCATAGGTCTTTTCAGATTTGATTCTTTACTTCTTTCATCACCAGATTCACTGCTTTTCCTGATGTTTTTGATCCTGTAAAGATACCAATAAATCTAAAGATAACTATTAATTTTAATTTTTTTTCAAGGAGAAATCACTATAATTAACTTAGTGATTAACTACCAACTGATTACGTTTTGTTGTTAACTTAGTTGGTCCGAAAATTGTGAGGTCAAATCTTTTACTCTGCTAGATTCTCTTAACCTTTAGGAAAGCATGCCGCATGCACACACAGGATCATGGAAATTTAGAGCAGAAACCGTGGGAAGATCTAACCCTAGCTCTCTCATTCGAATGGCAGGACCCCGGAGCCTGGAGAAGAGAAGCACCTTCCTCCACGTCTCCTGAGGACAATCAATGGGGCCAAAGCTTAAGGCCATGCTCCTGACTCCTAGTCGAGTACTCATCCCACATTACAGTTCTCCGGAAACGAGGACGAGTTCAGCCTACACTGAGAGTGTTTGTTACACTGACAAGAGAACAGCAGGCACTCAGATTTCTACCAGCAGAAACAAACAGAATGGTGGTCTGTGCAGTTCACATTTCTCTGACAGTTCGGGCTTATGGCATAAGGGGCTGGGAGCGCCATTAGCTCATGCCTCAAATTTAGACTTTTCACCTTACCTCCAAATAAGGTTTGTTCAGTTATAGAAAGACGCAAAGAGAACTGAAAGGCATTCCCCACACACCTTTACACTTGGGTCCGTTCCAGACCACACTGTAGGGCACCGGGATCATTGAATAACACAATCATGTTGCACACAATGCTTTGTGTGTATGTGCGCATGTGGTAACAGCACTGATTGGTTAAATGCAATATGCAAACCATATATCTGTTTCTATATTTCACTTCTTCATATACCAGAAAATTCAAAAAGGAAAGTACTCTGACCTCTTTGGACACCCGAGAAGCTCTGCTGACAGGAATACCAGGTTGTTTAGTGGGGAAAAAAGGAACTCCTCCAAAACAGAGGCACCATTCATAAACACCCTCTGCGGGACATTCTATTTGGTGCTTTGTGATATCGTATCGTATCATAAGATATGATCCCGTGCAATCCTCACAATACCCTCTGACATAGGTACTGTCATCATACCCATTTCACAGATGAGGAAATTGAGGCTTAGGTTAACAGCTCAAGCACAGACAACTAGCAAGCGGTTGAACCAGGACTAGACAGAACCCAGCCCTGGCTGACCCCAAAGCCATGTTCCAGGCATTCCGGATCACCACCTCCCAGGGTGGGTTAATGTCCATGCAGCAGCCCTAATCATTCAGGAAAATCACCAGAAGGTCTTCAGCTCCCCCTGAGTGGGCCATCCATCACATCCTCAGCTATTCCCATTGGCCTGTACTGCCTTTACTAACCTGGAAGGAGTGAGGGGCTGCAGCTGTCCCAGAGAGGCAAGCGTTTATCTGACGGTCTGCGTAGGTGCATCACATTCAAAGCTTAAGGTTAGTGACATAAGGACTAACTGCTGGTTGACTTACCTATGATCCTGCATCCTTTTCCCGACCTTTATTTCTAAGTCATTTCCGACACTAGCCGTTTTTGGCCCCTGTTTTATATTGTAATCTATTGAATTAGTACAATTATGGCTCATTCCTCAGCTTTTCTGCCCACTTCCAAATAATAACCAAATCCTGTTTCTGTTTCTTTCTCCATTGACCCTATAGGACAACATTTTTGTCCAACATTCTCTTAGCCACCATGATATGCCAAACTACATCAAAGCCTGAAGCTTTGTGAGCAGCCAGCCCACGACCGGGACCAGGTAACGGTGGAGAAACGGGAAGAGCTGCCCTCACTGCCTCCCTCTCCCTGTTCCCTGTAGAAGCCTCTTTTGTTCTGCTCTCCCTGGACCTCCTATGTCCACCAGCTACCCTGGATTCCGGTAGTCAGGAAAGATAATGACATTACTAACTAATGGACATAGGTATTTGTGACTGAGTGGTCACTGTCCCTTGCCCTTCCAGAGGACTCCTGGGGTCAGCAAAGCCTTTGGCAGAATTTCAGACACTGCACACCTGGTAGGGAGATATTTTTAGGAAGGAGTATTCATTAGAACATTTAAGTGGCTAATTGCTCCCATAACATTGGCCCTTCCCAGAGCTGAGTGCCACATCTCAGGGGATGGCCAAGTATATTCCCTCTTCCCTGAGGCGGGAAGATGAGGAGCCTAGGAAAGAACAGACTTCAAACTAGACCCACTCAATGGAGGCAGCCAGGCCTCAAGGACGAGTTCAGCCCAAGAAACAGAATACAGTACCCAGAGGATGCAAGGCAACAGAGAAAGGGAGTGGTCTGGGCAAGCTGCCAAATTCAGGAATGTAACACAAATTAGCAGGAACATCCAGACAGGCAGGTAGAACTATAAGGAGGAGATTCACCCTGGAGCAGGTCACATGCCAAGATCCAAGGAGAAAGGGCCATCAGGGAAACTGGGACCAGGAGCCAGGCTGGGAGCAGGAACAATGCTTGAATCCATGGCATGAGGATGGCCAAAGCAAGCTGGGTCCCCAGCTTTACAGGGAACAAGACACCAGGCAGGTCTCTGAGATATCATTGTGGCTCAGGAACTAAGCCGAGTCTCTCTCTTCAGTAGAAGCAGAGGCCTTGGGTCTCAGGGCAAAACTAGCACTAGCTGGATTGCAGCCTCCTTCTTACCCCTCAGTGAGGCCCTTTGGGCAGTAAACAACCTGCCCAACCATACCCAGCAGACCTGGGAAGTACAGTGACTTAACAACAGAAGATTTGCTCTGGAAAGGGTTAGAACCAAGGGCAAGAGAAGGGATTTCCTTCTCTCCTCTAAGGTGTAAACAGCCTCCTCATATCCTACGGGACGTAAAAAGTAGAATCAAGAGGAACGTGCACCAGCAGCTGACAGCAGACTTTTTCCTCCCAGAAAGGACATTGAAATGAATTCAAGTTAAGAAATCTGAGAACCTCCAAAATAAATGCTTTGGCAAAAACACGTACTTCATGACTTTCTTTTCACAGTCAAGTTACATTCCTCCTTTGTTTTTTCCAGGCTTCCTAGCAGAGTTTTCATTATCTATGACCAAGTAGAAGATAAGTTGGACAGATGCACCATTCAGAGGCCAAGTTCTGCACAGCAGTGTTTTTTCTAGAAGTAACATCTGGCTCTGTGGCCCTTCTTCACTTGGAGACTCGGCGGCTGTGGACGTGGCTGGCAGCTTGGCTTGCTCCGCAGCTGTGGAGCTGCATCCCAAGTCGTTTCTGGCATCAGCTGCAGCTGAGCAACATCTGACTTTGTCCTTCCACATCCTCCCCGGTCCTTTTACATGAGGCAGACCCCGAGGAGCCAGGGCAAGATTCTGGATGGTATTAGCACTCTGGCCCTGGGCCCTCAGTAGCCATTGGAAGTGAGACCTGGCTGTGTGGGGACCGGTGTTCAGTACCGTGTTACAGTTTAGGAAAGAGGTTAATCCCTTCTGTCAGGCAGGACCTAGGGGAAAAAAATGAGTTTCCGTTCACAGGGGAAATGAAATGAAAAACCTTTTTGGCTAGTGGGGACTTTTCTGTCATGAAGCCTGAAGACAAAGAATGAGGAGAGAAGCCTATAAAGATACTTGCGAGAGAAAGGAGGCCAACAGTCCCTAAGGGTTCCAGAAATACCTTTGAATTGGAAGGATTCTTGTCTGGTAATTTTTTGAAAATAATGTTTTCATTTTCCAAATGATACATATTCATTCAAGAAACTGTAGAAAAAGAAAGAAAAAAATAATACAAACCTAAGAGAATCACATTTCTACCATCCAAACTCAGTCCATTTAGGGCATTTCTTTCCTACTCTTTTTTCCCTGTATACATAGAATGCTGCGGCTGGGGTGGGGGGAGTCCCCTAGATTTAGTCATACATGATATATGTTTTTATATTCATGACGCTAAATTATAAAAATTTTACCATGTTAACATTCTTCTTAACAATTTTTAGTGGCTACATAATTGAGCAGTCATGTCAATTTTCCAAATCATTCTATTGTAATTTAGGCTCAGTGGACACTGAAGAGACATTTTCGAAGAGGAAACAGAATCAGTAAAAAAAAGATTGGATTTAGGCAATGAGAAAGAAGAAAAAGTTTACGTAAACTGAAAGATATATATAGCCTGGGAAACTAGCAGGATGATGATACTAATACCAGAAATATTGAAGCTAGTAGGAGCCTTAGAGGTTGTCTAGTTTCTTGCTACTCACAGTGTGGTCCATGAACCACGGGCATCGGCATCGCCTGGGAGCTTGTTAAAAACGCAGAATCTCACCCCAGACCCACTGAATCAGAATCTGCATTTTCAAAAGAACTTTGGGCAGTTCATGTGCACATTAAAGACTAAGAATCGCTGGTTTTAGAGCAACCCCTTCCCCTAACCAGAACGGTGAAGTCTGGCCATAGTCACTCAGCTCTATAGTGGCTGCTTTCTACCAAACTGAAATTTATCTTATTCAACTAATAATACTAACGGATAATATTTATCAATAACTATGTTCCAGGAATTATTCTAATTGCTTTACATCCAGTCCTTACAACAACCTTGTTAGTGTCCCTATTTTACAAATCAATAAAAATCAGTTTTAAGTAACTTGCCCAAGGTCACATAGTAATTGGCAGAGCTGAGACTGAACCTTGGCTCCACCACTTGTGTTCCCAACCGCGGCACTGAACTGGATGGATAGACGGATGCATGGAGGGAGGGAGGGACAGATGAAGCCTTTTGCTGTACTTTAGCCCAGCTTATCTGACAAGTATCACATTTAAGTATGTTAGGGATGTACTTAAGTATGCTAGGGATAGTATGCATGGCTATATATCGGAACCAAAGAAGTCTAGTTCCAAAACCCTCACCCACTCTTAATCAATCACTATGCCAGGAGAACCGCAACAAAAAAGAGTACCTCCTTCTGGCTGAAAGTCGCTGTCATCAATGTAAGGAGTTTTAGGTCTACAAGAATGTTAGGCTCCCCTCTTTATTGGATTTTCTATTATTTTCTATGTACCCATTGGTTTCTTCTCCCAATTCACTCATTCACTTTAATCTTTACCCTGCCCTTTTGTTCTTTTTTAGTTCTTAGGGCACTGCTCAGGAGATTATTGTAATCAAAGTAGACAGTCTCTGCCCTCATAGATTTGCAGTCTAGAGGGAGAGACAGAGATTAAGTAAATAATTACACAAATATATAGTTAACCTCAAGCAGTGCTGTGAAGGAAAATTACATAGAGCTGAGAAAGAAGAGCAGGGGTCTGTGCCCCCCACCTTGGGTCGAGCTTTTTCTGCCCCACCTCCTCCCTGCGGTTCCACACATACTTTACCTTCTTCCAGCATTGTCTCTCCACACAAACATCAAACTTAGTTTGCAAATATTTACATTCTTCCAAAAATTCGCATTCTTCCCCCATTAAATTCGGCATCTGTACTACTTTCCTACTGCTGCTATAACTAATTACCACAATCTTAATGGCTTAAAACAAAACAAATTTATTATCTTAAAGTTCTGGAGGTGTTAAGTCAGAAATGGACCTCCCTGGCTAACGGCAAGGTGTTGGCAGGTCTGCGTTCCTCTTGGAAACCCTAGAGGACACTCAGTTTCCTTGCCTTTTCTGGTTTCTCGAGGCTGCCCCCTTCTAGCCGGCAACTGCATCACTCTGACCTCTGGGCTGTCGTCACGTCTCCTCCTCTTTGTTTGACTCTCCCGCTTCCCTCTTTCACTTATGTGGAACCCTATGTTCACACTGAGCCCAGCTAGATAAACCAGGATAATTTCCCTTATCTCAAGATTCATAACTTCATCACATCTGCAAAGTCCCCTTTGCCAGGTGTAGTAACATATTCACAGGTTCTGGGAACTAGGACGTGGGCCTCTTTGGGGGCCATTGTTCTGCCTGTCACAACAGGCTAACCCAACCCTCCTGCCCTTCATCCTATTGCCCACTGTCTCCTCATTCTTTCCCCTCATAATGTAAGCATGTAATGATTCCAGTAACACATCAGCCAAACAGGAAGAAGGGAGCATAACGGGTCAAGCCATGAGCCATGACTTTTCCACTGGAGCATAATCTTTCTTCTTTTTTCCAAACAAAGCTTTTGTCTCGGATTTGATTTTCTCCGAACCAAAACAACACATTTCCTGGTTCAGAATGTGCCTATGAAACAATAGAAAGACACTCATTTTTTCCAGGTAACTTTTATAAAGGAAAAAGTTACACTGTAGCAGTTCATTATATTGGTACAGACACTGGGAAGATCAAATCGTCTATATCAAAAAGAATTTCATTCCCAAATATCTATCCTAAAAATAATTAGGGGTGAGCACAAAGATGTGCATTTGTTTCTAATGAGGAATAGAAAACAACCTAAATATTCAAGGTTATAGGATTCAGTTATTACATGTTTGTGTGGTTCACTATGCAGCCTTTAAAATAATATTGTATATATTAAGTGACATAGAAATAGAGTAGTGGTATCAATTTTCAGAACAGTATAACGTGGTTGGTTAACATCCATGATTAAGTCCAGAATTACATAACCAAGATAAACACAGGGCTTTTTTTTTCACTCTTTTGGCTTTATCTCTGGTTTTCTAATTGTTTCACTATGACTTAGATCACTAAGCAATAAAAACGCAGCATTATTACAAGTAGGGTTTACTGATGAAAACATACAAATATTTAATAATTAAAAATGATAGCAATAACAATCAGAATGCATTTAGTTATTTTCAGTTTGCAAAGTATATTGTCATGCAAACTCTATATCCGTAAATGATTTGGACACTAGCCAGGAATATTTATATTCAAAACAACCAGTGAGAATCCACACAGCATAAGTAGCAGAAACAAGATCACTCATCTTCTAGCTCTGTCTTCCTTGCCTGCTACACTCCTGTCACACAGACCTCCTGCAGTTCCTTCAACATGCCACGCTTATCGTCGCTGTAGGGCTTGCGTAGAGGGAACTGCTATTCCCTCGCCTGACATACTCTTCCCACAGAGCTTCCCAAGGCTGTCTTCTTCATATTGTTTCAGAGAAGTCTTCCTTCACCACCTGATCAAGAATTTTTCTCCTGGTCACAGTTTTCTTCACGGCACACATCAGAAATTATTTTATCCATTAAGTAGTTTGCTTATAGTTTGTTTCTTACACACATACATACTCACATCCTTTACCTCCCCTAACATGTAAAGCGTATGAGAACCAGGCTATTTTTGGTCCTGTTCACCAATTCCTAGCTCATGCCTCACACACAGGAGGTACTCAATACATTTTTGTTAAATAAAATAGTTACCAGCCCAGGTTAATTTTGAAGAAATTATATCTATTGCATTACAGAACAAGGGCTACAAGAGAGTTTTCTATTTTTCTTTGTAAGCTTCAGTTCCTTCCATGATTGTGGGTTATTTTTTCTTTTTTTTAAGTTGAATTATCAATTATATACAGTGAAACGTGCAGATCTTAACTGTACAATTTGATGAATTTTGACAACTATATAAGCCCAGTTAACCCCAATCAAGATATATAGAGCTTTTTAATCATCCTAGAAACTTTTCTTTGCCCCTAGTAGTCACCTCCACAGGGGCAATAATTATTCTGATTTCTGTCACTGTAGATTAGCTCTCTCCGGTTTTGAGCTTCATATAAAAGAAATAATACAGAACTGTGCTCTTTTCTAACTGGCTGCTTTCACTCAACCTTACACCTCTAAGATTTGCCCATGTTGTTGCACTTAGCAATAGTTGATTCATTCTCAGTGCTGTGCAGATTTCCATTGTATGAAGACTTTTCTACTCTCCTGGGTATGGACATGTGTTTTATTCCCAGTTTGGGGCTATTATAAATAAAACTAGTATGAACATTCTTGTACACATCTTTGTGTGAACATGCATTTTTTACTTCTCTTGGCTAAATACTCAGGAATAGACTTACTGGGTCATAAAGCAGTTATGTATTAAACTTTACAAAAATCTGTCAAAACTTTTTTTCCAAAATAGTTGTCTGGTTTACATTCCCACTAGCAAAGTATGAAAGTTCCAGTTGATCCACATCCTCACCAACGTTGGGTGTTGTCAGTCTTTTTAATGTTGGCCATTCTAGTAAGTGTGATATAACATCTCTTGGGGGTTAAAATTGCATTGTCCTGATGACAAATAATGTTGAGCACCTTTTATGTTTTTGTTGTCCATTTTTACATCTTCTACATGCCTATTTAATTACTTTCTCCATTTTCTCATGTGGATTGTGTGGGTTGTGATTTCTTAGTTATAGCAGGTCTTTGTTACATTCTGGTTATGAATCCTTTGTCAAATACCTGGATTACAAATATTGCCTCCCAGTCTGCACCTTACCTGTTCATTTTCTTAATGATGCCTTTTGATAAACTGTTTTTTAAATTTTTCTCAAATCCAATTTATCAATTTTCCTTCTGTAATTAATGCTTTTTGTATCCTGATAAGAAATTTTTGTGTTCCCCAAAGTCTCCTTTTGGATCCATTTTTGCGTGTGGTTTAAAGCAGAGATTGATGTCCATTTTTCTCATACAGGCATCCAGTTCTTCCCGCATCATTTGTTGAAAAACTTTCCCTTTATCTATTGAATTGCTACGGCACTTTCAATGAAAATCAGTTGACTATAAAAATATGGATCTCTTTCTAGACTCTTTATTCTAGTCCATAGATCTATTTATCTGTCCTTAATTTAATATCATGCTGTCTTGATTACTGTATCTTTATAGTTAACCTTGAAATCAGGTAATATAATTCCTCCAATTTTGTTCTTTACTTTTTAAAGGACTACTCATAGCTTCTATTTCTTGTTGTGTGAGTTTTGTAAGTTGTATCTTTCAAGGAATTTGTCCATTTCAGCTAAGTTGTCAAATGTCTTGGCACAAAGTTATTCATGATATTCTCCTATACTTTTAACGTCTAAAATCTGTCGTTATGTCCAGTCTTTCACTCCCGCTATTAATTTGGGTGGGTGGTGGAGTCTTCATCAGTTTTGCTAGGATTAATCTTATTAATCCTCTCAAAGATCCAATTTAGGCTTTCTTGATTTTCTCTATTGTTTGGCTGTTTTTTCTGGTTACTTTTAAGATTTTCTCTTTATCTTTGATTTTCAGCAGTTTGACTCAGATTGTCCAGGTGTGGTTTTCTTTGTGTTTATCCTTCCTGGGTTTGTTAAGCCTCATGGATATATGAGTGGATGATTTTCATCATGCGTGAAAAATTCTTGGCCCCATTTTCTCTCTCCTCTCCTCTGGTACCCCAGTTACATCTCTATTATAAGCTGCTCAATGTTATCCTACACGTCACTCTTTTGAAACCTTTTTTAATCTCTCTTGTCGTTTGGGTAATTTTTATCAACATAGTTTTAAGTTCACTGGTCCTTTCTTCTGCAGTGTCCAATCTAGTTGAAGCCTGTACGTTGTTGTTGTTGTTTTCCATTTCAGAAATTATATTTCTCAATTTGATAATTTTCATTTGGTTCTTATTTAGAATTTCCATTTCTCTCCTAAAATACTATACTCTTCACGCACTATACCCATCCTTTCCTATAAATTATTTTAACAAATATATAATAGATGTTTTAATGTCTTTGGCTGCTAATTTCAATACCAGGGTCATCTATGAATCTGTGTCTAGTGGCTCTGTTTTTTCTTAATTATGAGTCAAATATTCCTGCTTTTCTCATGTCTCAATTTTTATTGTATTCTAGACATTGCATATAAAAACAATCATGATGGAGTATAATACTTTTGTTTCATTTTTTAAGTTTTTTCCCAGAAAGTAAAAATTCTTCTCCCCCAGGCAGTCAAGTCACAGAGTTGATGTTTAGTTAAGCTGGAGCTAGGCTACAGCTTTACTTAGTTAATATTCACCTGCTATTGGCTCCACCCCCTATTGTCCCATGAGCCTCTGCCTTTTTGATCATCAGTATTGGGAAACAATTCTCCGTGAGACTCTAACATTCTTCACATCTTACAAGGAGAGGCACTGACTGTCTTCCAGGTGGAGAGTCTTCCAGACTCTTTTTGAGGAGGTTTGTACAGCAAACAGCCTTGGAAGATAAAGATAGCATCTCCACTTGGAACGAAGAGTGGGTATGCTTACAGCCCACTATAAAATATTTGGATTCCCCAAGCTCAGGGTTCCTTTCCTGTAACAGAACCCACTGCATGTTCAGGCATCATCTGACCCTCTTTCTGTCACCCTGTGGGTATTGGGGTTTGGAGAACTGACACAAATATGCTGATTCTCTGGCTACTACTATAGCTGCAAGTTATAAATTATCCTTCATCTCTGACCCAGGTGTTTTGTGTCTTCTACCAGCATCCATGAATCTGTGTCAGGCCAACTTATTAGCTTGAAGTACAGTAGAATCTCAGACCCAAAGGATCTTTGAGAAGCAATATTTAAGCTGGGAAGAGTTTGGCAACTGCAATTACAGATTTTTTTAATTTATCTCCATGTTCAACTCCGGTAAAACCCTGAAGTCTACTCCCACAAGAACAGGTGAAACAATATTATTTCTCTCTGCTTTCCAGCTCCTCATCCATTGTAGCTTTCTAAACGATATTTAAGGATAGCGGGGGTGGGAAGATTTTTAGATCAAGCAACTTGCTTTTGTCTTTGGTGCTCTTCAAGAGTCCAATCCATCCCACCAGCCCACATAGTCATCTAAGGCTTGAGTGATTCTCATCCCTATAAGATTTCTTTATCTATGGCAGGTTTGTAACTCTATCAGCCCAAACCTAGGGCACTGACCAGTCCCCAGATATAGAAGCTGCCACACTTGATGTTTTCCTATGAAGGGCTTCTTTCTTCCTTCCTTTCTTCCTTTCTTTCTTTTTACCTAGAATTCAGTTCTTCAGGACACCCTGTGTTCACCCCTCTTCACTAGCTCCATGTAAAAGAATAATTTTAACTTTACCTGGGTTTTTAGTTGATTTTATTACCATAGGAGCATATCTTTCCTATTCTTCCATATCATAACCAGAAGAAGAAGGTTTTCTACCCTGATTCTGATATATACCCTTACAATGTAGCATATAAGCTCTTCAAAGGCATTTTATACAAAAACTCAGGAGCTACATAAGTGTCCTTGAGTATATGTGTCCAAAACTGGTTCACTTATACAGGAACTTTGGATATAATCAACAAAATTTAAAACACTAGACAGTATAGGTAAGAGACAGCTAACAACTGCTGGCAATGCTGCTCACTAAAACCCCCCAGAGAGTTTTACTATGCCTAGAATGATAACCTGAGTGACAAAAAAAGAGAGAGAGAGAGAGAGAGAAGTTTAAAAGTTAGATTTGAGTACATGCTCAAAACTAAGGACAGTAAAACTACAGAACTGATGATGGGGCCGGCCCGGTGGTGCAGCAGTTAAGTTCACACATTCTCCTTCGGCGGCCCAGGGTTCACCAGTTTGGATCCCAGGTGCAGACCTACACACTGCTTGTTGAGCCGTGCTGTGGTAGGCGTCCCACATATAAAGTAGAGGAAGATGGGCATGGATGTTAGCTCAGGGCTAGTCTTTGTCAGCAAAAAAAAAAAGGGGATTGGCAGCAGATGTTAGCTCAGTGCTAATCTTCCTCAAAAAACAACCTACAGAACTGATGGTAAGAAAAGGTCTTTTTAATATTGCCATACTGAAAGAGACTTTTAAATGTTGAACTAGTTGCTGAAAATCAATAATTCAGCACAACTGGGATCATTCACCTTCAAGATTTGGAAATTTAGCTGTACACTTCACTGAAACTTCTTTAGAATGCCCCACTATTTCATGAATTTGGTTTTTACTGAGAGTCAAATTAAGTCCTATGTGTACCCATGAATAGGCATATGGAGAATTTATTTCCCCTCAGATCAGAGACCATAGCAGAGAAGTGCCAAGGCTCTTTGAAGCACCGCTTACCACAAAATGAGCAGACAAATCCACCCTGATATTCAAAATCACAGATTCTGACCATCCACTACCAACTAGCCTCCTGGCCTTTTTGTTAGCACCCACTACTACTTGACATTACTAATTAGGAAATTTCTTGCTTCCTCTTCAATATAAAATTACTTTATCTAAATAAACGTTTATGAGTATCTGCCACATGCCTAACACCAATTCACCTCTAAGGATGTGAGGGTAAATAGGATGCTCTCACTACCCTTGAAGACTTCGGGACTAACTTGTCTCAGGTTTCCATCTGAAGTTTCAGCTCTTCTCAATCTCTTCCTCTTCCAGGCTCTCAGTCCCAGCTGACCCCCTTGCCACCATCCCCAGTGAGATTTACTTCCCACTGTTGACTTCTTTCCAGATCCCTGACTCCTGCTTGAAACAACAGTTTCCTCTACCTTGCTCTAGAGAGCTTAGGTTCCCCGCTTTTCACAGACTCTCTCTCTGAATTCAGAGGCATCCTAGCCCCAAGACCCAGGTATTTTTACTCAGGGAACATCTCTTCCTGGTTATACCCCAGATGAAGTCATTCCTAACCCAAGGTACCCTTTAATGAACACAACTAACACACATCCTCTCATTAAGTTTCCCAGTTCCTTGAACATACACCAAAATGTAACACATTATGCCATAGGAAAACAATGATGTGTATCATCCATTCAGAACCAGATATTCTTTCCTTGTCTCTTTGTCTAATCCTGCATGCTTCCTGTCCTGACCTTCCCTTGGGGCAAAATGAAAATGAGAAGACCACAGATCCCATATGTCTCTTATGTGAATTTCAGACCTGGATTAAAGGATCTCTCAGACTTTAGTTTCCCTAGGCGCTCTCCGGTCCTAGATTTTGAAAAGTGGAATTGCCTAGTATTTGTGGTAAATTGTTTAGAAAGATGGACACAATAGTAGTTACCATCCCATATATCCTTTCAGAGACCTTGTAGTTTCTATTTCTATGCTCCTAGAAAACTCCCTGCTGGAACACTGCCTTAAGAGTACTCTGCTGCTTGGAAGCCAAGCTACTCATGTGGAGAAATCACAAGAAGAAGATTCAAGGTGCCCCACTTGCAGCTCCAGGTGAACCCAGTCTTGAACCAATCTGCCAGCTGACTGTAGCCATATGAGTGACTCCAGACAACAGAAGAATCACCCAGGCAACCCACAGGATCATGAAAAATAACTACATTTTGAGATGGTTTTTATGCAGCAATGGAAAGTGAAACAATATTTAAGGACAATATATTCAATGTATTCAAGGCTACAAAAAATTTTTCTGCAATTTTGACTTTAGTTGGAAAGTATTCTAAGAGCACTTAAAGTATTCAACGTACTGCTGGGCTAAGATTTGTTGCTCATGTTAGCACTGTATATTTTTGAAGTGTCCGATCTCAGTACTTGACCAAATGAGGTGAAGTTTCAATTTGGATGTTCAATATTTTTTAATTGATTAATAGTAAATGAGACAATTGATTTTTAACAAATTTAATACACTGCTAAAGAGCATAAGTCATTCTTTCCTTTCTATTTTGTGGTCCATTCCATTATCTTGGGGGTCAATCATGAGGACAACATGACTGAATGGAATAAATTTTCTCTTAATGTTTTTAACCCAAAGGAACTCATCTGAGGGTTAAATAACTGGAAACACAGGAATAGGAAGCCAATTTTTATAGGACAGAATTAAGCACAAATGCCTTATTTAAATATTCATGCTTGGAAAGAATTCTCTCGGAAATCTCTCTCGTTTAGAGCCATCCTTTTACAGTACAGCAGGAATTTTGGTAAACTTGTTGCAAGTTTTGAGCAGATGTGGAACAAGGCAAAATGTGACCCAATGTTACCAGCGTCTGAAAAAACCACAGAACTGTACTATTTTACACCAGTCTGCCAAAATTCATACTGAATGACTCATTAGAAGTTTATAAAATAAAAATGGATAAAATATGCATAAAGCCTTACAAAAGTATGTTGTTTTTTTCAAGTTTTTATGGTTACAGAATTTGTGTTAAAACTGATGATAACAGGCCTGAGAACATAACCATTTAATTCAAGAATAAAATGAAAACAAGCTCAGCTTTGCATTTCCTCATATTTCTTTGAGTAGATTCTTGATGTTTTAAGGCCTGTTCTGGCACTCTAAGATTGCTAAGTGTGGGGAGTAAGAGACAAGGAAGAAAGCCGATACCCAATTCTAAGATATTAGGAATATTAGAATCCTTGTGAAGAGGGAATATAAGGCAATAGTAATTTATGTAAAATAATTTGAATGTACATATATTGAAGAATAATCAGGCAACCAGCCAGCCCTGGTGGTCTCGTGGTTAAGATTCTGTGCTCTCACCACCACGACCCGGGTTCGTTTCCCAGTCAGGCAACCACATCACCCATCTGTTGGTTGTCATCCTGTGGCGGCTGTGTGTTGCTGTGATGCTGAAAGCTTCACCACTTATGCCACTATGCTAAGTGTTTCAAACACCAGCAGGGCCACCCATGGTGGACAGGTTTCAGCGGAGCTTCCAGACAGACTAGGAAGAAGGACTTGGCCACCCACTTCTGAAAAAATTGGCCATGAAAACCCTGTGAATAGTGGTGAAGCGTTGTCTAATATAGTGCTAGAAGGTGAGAGGTTGGTGCAAAAAGACTGGGCAGGGTCTGCTTTGCTGCACGCAGGGTCACTAGGAGTTGGAATCAACTGATGGCACTAACAACTTCAACCTCTCTTTAGACTTGGGTTGTGAGGGAAAGTAGGGGTGTTACAAAGACCAGATGTTTTCTTCTGTCTACCAGAATGGGCTGGAACCACATCAGGAATATGATCTCATACCACCACCCTTCCAACTTCACCCTATGGTGTGATGGAGAGATTTAAGCAAATACAAATTAGAAGCTGAACAAATTAACATTGGCCCCCATGCCAGATTCAGTTAGCTGGCTCCTAGATTCTTAATGCTTCTTCCTCCTATGGATCTGGCAATTAGCAAGCCAAGTTTTGAGTTGCAGATGTTGCTTTTAGGGGAAAAGTTTTACCACAAAATTTAACTCTTTCAGATAGCTTAATAATTATAAAACAACAAATTATAATGTTACTATGAGGAAATCTGGCAAATGCCACTTTAAATAAATGCCCAAATTAACATCACCAATAATTGGGTAAACTGGCACCACTTGCCTCCTGACATGGTACATTGAGCACGACACAACCCTAGGTTTTATAATATTCCTCCCCAAAATGCATAACCTGAATCTGAGCCTGAAGAAACATTAGATAAACCCGAAGTGAGGAGCATTTTATAAAATAGTGTTCTGTATTCTTCAAAAGTTACATCCTGAAAGACAAATAAAGGCCAAAGAACTGTCCAAATTAAAGGAGGTTTAAGAGATGTGATGACTAAACAGAATGCATGGTCTTAGGTTGCACCCTCTACTGGGAGGAAATTGCTAGGAAGAAATTTGAATATGGACAGCAAATTATAAAATGTTATTATAAAGGTGTTATATTTCCTGAATCCGATAATTGTTCCATGTCCATATATGAGAATGAGCTCAGTGTTAGGAAATACATGCTTAAGTATTTAGGAGTAAAGGAATATGACAAAAGCAACATATTATCAAAAGGGTCAGGACATACTATGTACATATAAATATAGAAGTCATGATGAAGCAGATGTAGCAAAATGTTAATAATTGGTGAATCTAGATAAAGAATTTATGAGAATCTTTTGTACTATTCTTATAACTCTTCTTTAAATTTAAAGTTATTTGAAATTTTAAAACATTTAAACATAACTTTTAAAACACAAGATTGTTAAGACTTGAAAGATAAGAAAGCTGTCATTGTTTTCAATATGCACTATCCTGGTTAATAATTTTTGTGAGTTCTAGAACTTAAAAAAAAGTGATATTTATCTCTTAGCAAACTAAGAATACAGATCATTAGAGCTATTCATTAAACAGACAGTTCTAAGTATTCATGTACGTGTTTGAAATGGATATTTTTCAGAGTGTTTTTCTTTCACAGTGGTTTCATTGGACATCATTTGAGTGGAAATTATTAACCACCTAACACCCAGAAAGCTGAACTTTGAATGTCATGAGTCTGTACTATATACAGTCCACTCCGAATCCAAAGATCCACAGCTCCTCTGCAGTATTCCTGGGTCCCCGTTATGTACCAGGTACTGCATTGCTTCTGGGCCAACTCAAAGCACAACCCTAGTTCACAATAAATTGCCAGTTCCCAGGCAGATACCGCCCACCCAGGCCTCTCTCCTGAGCTACATTTCCACGTGGGCCACACACAGCCTACTGTGTATCATCACTTGGATGTCTCACAGGCATCTTGACCTGTACCTGCCAAACTGCACTCTTGATCTTTCTCTCCAAATCTGTGTATCCTCCAGTCTTTCTCTGTTTCAATAAATACTGGGCCTTCTAGTTGATTCAGGAAGAAACATGGGAGTCACCCCTGCATCTTCCATCTTCCTCACCACAGACAGCCAATAGTTATCAAGCTCTCTTGATCCTGTCTCTAAATGTATCTTTATCTACTTTTCTCATCTCCATCTAAGAGAGGCAAGTTGGTTTAGTGATTAAGATCATGAATTATGGAATCAGATTACTTGCACTGAAATCTGAGCTTCAATCTCATAGCTGGGTGACCTTGGAAAAGTTACTTTGCCTCATTATGCCTCATTTCCCTCATCTGTAAAACTGGGACCAATAATGATATCTATTTCATAGAATTCTTATAGTTGGTACTCAATAAATGTTAAGTATTACTGTCTTCTTTGCCACCACTCCACTCTAAGTAACCATCATCTCTCAAGTAAATCAGCCTTTTATTGATCTCCCTAATTTCACATTTGTACTTCTCTAACCAATACAACAACCAGAGGATCTTTATTGAAAACACTGATAAAAAGTATGTCATTCCCCTGCTTAATGTGTTCCAGTGGCTTCCCATTGACCTTGAATACAATTCAAAGATTTTTCAAAAAGCTACATGTTTCTACATGACCTAGCCTAGCGTTTTGCCAATTTTTTTATTGGATTCTTTTTTGGGGGGGGTGGTGAGGAAGGTTGGCACTGAGCCAACATCTGCTGCCAATCCTCCCCTTTTTGCTTGAGGAAGATTGTCCCCAAGCTAACACCCATGCCAATCTTCCTCTATTTTGTATGTGGGACACCTCCACAGCATGGCTTGATAAGCAGTGTGCAGGTCTGTGCCCAGAATCTGACCCCACAAATCCCGGGGCCACCAAAGTGGAGTGTGCAAACTTAACCACTATGCCACCAGGCCGGCCCCCTGTATGTCCAACTTTTGACAGCTGAAGAACAGAGGATGGGCAGTCAGTTGACACAATGCTACAAACTTTAAGTTAAAAAAAGAAAGAAGACTTATCCCAATATTAAATAATAAAAATATAATTTAAAAATAAAAACGATAATGGTTACATGTAAGTAAGGAATAGAATATTGTTTGCAATTTTTCACGAAGGCAGCCAGCTTCACCTCAACTTTGATCAGTTTCCATCCACATATAGACGGTTTATTTTCTTATATTTTATTTCTAATAAACTTTAAAATCCTCAATCACAACTGTAGACATCAAGAATGGAAGTCTAGGACTGATCTCAGACAGTTCATGACTGAGTTAAGCAGAGGATCCAAAAACTATAGGTGATTTTTCACTGAAGATCACTTTCAAAGCTCTGTCAGATGCTGAGTCAGGGAACACATCACACACAAAGGCAGAAAGGTTAGTGATTTGAACCAATTCTCAATCCACTCTGACAGCATCCAATTCTAACAGCATCTCTTCAGGTTCTACTATAGCACTTAGATATGGTTTTCAAATATACCCCAATAACACAGAATCATTATTTTCTGGGACCAGTGAAGAACAACGTCATGTGCTAGAAAAAAGTCAAACTCTCAGCAATGGAGCTCTTTTCACTGTTGGTCAATCTTTGTAACAAATCCTGTCATTTTACCCTCAATATTAAAATCTTGATATGCCAGCTTTCAATAATGGATCAGGCTGTTTGAGATTCTGATATCACTAAGATACCACTTGAACAAACCACTTGAAAATATATTTCAGTGACACAAAGCTGTCATTATCAGATCATCATGAAGAAAGATTTTTATCTCTTCCCTCATTGCAAAAACTTGTGAACCCCTTTCCTCCCCACAACAATTCTCCCTCTATCTCCTATGTCAATTTTTTTTTCGTTTTATTAGGTCATTCTCATCAGCATAAAACTATGCTGTTTTTATGGAAACAGCAAAACAGAAAAAAATCTCCAATTTCTCTGATCCATTTCTTAAACTTCTCCAGTCAGATTCTTGTTCCCGTCAACGCCACCAAAACCACTCTTGTCAAGATCACCAGTGGCCTTCACCTTGCAAAACCCCATGGTCAGTTGTCAGTCTCACTTGAACCTCAGCAGCCTTCGGCACTGTAGCTCCCTGCCTCCTCCGGCAACAGCTTCCTCATGGCCTCCTGGGCACCACATTCTCTTAGGGTCCTCCGTGAGCCACTCTCCCTGCTCCTCTTCAGTCTCCTTTGCTTCTCTAACCTCAAGAGATTTCTCCTTTCTCCAGGGAAGCAAATCTACATCTCCAGCCTTACTCTCCCCTGACATCCAGGACCATATACATCCCCGTTTGTCTAACAGACACACGATTCCCCAAATTGAAATCTTGTTCTTCCCTACTCCCAAATCTCCACTCACAGTCTCAGTTAATGGAAGTTCCAACTTTCCAGTTGCTCAGGCCAAAATCTTTAGGGTTCATCCTTGATTCCTCTTATCTTCTCATAACCTACAACCAATCCTTCAGATCACTGATATACCCAGAATATGACTTCTTCTCTCCACTTCCTCTCTTGTCCAAGCCACCACTGTATTTCACTTGGATTATTACAACTGATCTCCTTGCTTTCATCCTCCCCCCACTCCCAGTCTATGTTCTTCACAGAATCCAGAGTGATTCTTTGAAAATACACCCAATCACATCCCTCCTCTGCTCCAACCCTTCCGTGGCTCCCCACCACACTGGGCCAAAGTCCATACATGGCCTAAAAGGTCCCACAGCCTGGCCCTCTGCTCCCTCCATCACTTTATCCCTCACTCACTCTGTTCCAGGTACACTGGAGCACAAACATTCCAAAGATACCCTCACTTAGGGTCTTTGCATTATCTAGCCTCTCTTTCTAGAATACTGTTCCCCCACATATCAGACATTCCCTATTAAACATTTGGTCTTTGAGGATCGCCCCTCTTCTGGCCAAGCATCCTAATCTTACTATAGTCTTCTTATTTTCTCATACCACTTATCACCTATTAAGATAATTTACATATTTACTATGTTCGTTGTTTATTATGTATCTCCTCCCACTAGAATGTAAGCATCACAGGGGCAATGATGTTTTTTATCTGATTTGTTCGTTACAAAATCCTCAGCACCTTACAGGTGCTCAACGAATACCTACTGCAGAAATTAATAAATCCAAGGTAAACTGCACTTCCAGCTGTCTTCCCAAACCTACACTATACATTTAAAAATCATATGAACAATTGGTTATTAGCAATGATTCTAAGAAGGCTCAAGGAACAAGTGTGATATGACCTTCAGATTCGGACTTGGACTTGAATCCTTGCTCCATCACCTAACCTGCTGGCTCTGTGACATTAAGCCTGAGCCTCCATTTCCGTTTAAGAACAATGGAAATCATGACACTTACCTCCTGACTACAGAAAAGATTAAATGTGGTAAGTGTGCAAAATTTCTCAGCACAGTGCAATACATGTAATAGTTGTTCGTGAAATGTTAGAAGGTCCATCTCCCTTTTCTTTTCCCTCCTTGATTACAGGAAGAGTCACTTGTTCCATCTGCTGAAGGTTGAACATGGCTGGAAAAGGATTTTACTTTACGTGCCAATCAGTTTGCGGTAGATGCCTGGAGCTTAGGGTTGAGAAGGATTTGGCAGCTATGTCTAGATTCAGCTAAAACCAGCGCCACGATGACATCTACCCTCGCACTGGAGGGGAGAAGGGTGGGGTCTGAGCATAATCTACCATCTTGGATTCAATGGCTTACCCTACTGCCTCAGAGAAGAAGCATCTACTTCTTAAAACGCCCAGCTGATTTTTCTAACATAACTGTGAGTAGAGTGTCGATTGTGGAATCATTTCTGAGGTTAAGAAAAGGATTAAGGAAAGACAGTGGAAAATCTATATTTCCACAAAGGCTTATCAAGCCAATTAAGCTACCACTTCATTTTATGGAGTCTGCTTCTTTCAGTATATTCAGGCCAGGGTCTAAAAACCACAGAATGTTAGCTAATCAGGTTTCACAAATCTCATCTCCTCAACCAGATTTTGAAAGCCCACACTGACTCTAAGGGGCTTTGCCCAATAACATAAAGGGAATTCCAATATTCTTTAAAAAGATCTTCAGTCCAGAATAATTTAAGATTAAGCACTGTATTGATTGCGGTAGTGTAAGAAATACGAAAATTAAATGCATGAGACAGATGTTAACTGAAGAAAAGAACTTTAGAAATGGATATAATTATTCTCCTAAAATGCTATGTTATTCGTCAAGTTGACTTGGCCTAGTAACAGCATCTCTTATGTTTTCAAGGCATAGAAAATGTGATAGCTTAATTTTCTTAAAATAAATATTATGTCCAAACTATATTCTCGAGGAAGGAAGAGAGTGGGCAAAATGGTATTTACTTCAAAAGTGGTGTCAAAGGCAGTCAACTTATCTGACAATAAGCTTTTGTCTCAAAATTAGAAGGAAATAATGTTTCCTACTATGTGCCAAGTTTACCTACCAGAAAAAAAGAAAACAAAAATTAAACCAAACAAAATGTTCTGTGGCTCCTGTTCCACATCAAATCAAGAAACATGTAGCTAAAGATTTAGTCACAACAGCCGAGCAGTAAAGTTTCACATTTACTCACAGCCCCAATCCTGTTTTGATTAAGCAAAAGGTAGCCATAAAAACAAACAGGAGAGGAAGATACTTAACGGCCATCCTTGATTCCGGAATGATCGGAACCAGCTGCAGACAGGATACACTAAGAAGTATAGTGCTTTGTCAACACCTTCAACGAGAATAAATTTGACCTAATTAGATAAAAACCTAAAGTACAAGGATTCTGAAACTGATAGGCTTCCCCACGTGGCTCCCACAATCACTGCAGACAGCCTAAAGGAGGCACGGATTGTCCGGCATGGTGCTCAACATTGCTATGTGTCATGAGCTCTTAAATAAAAGGCCAAAGATTATAACCGGAGGGTGAAAACTGAGTGTGGACACTCATTGTTTGTGACTCACCATCCATTCTTAGTTCAGTCAAGTTAAACTGTGTGAGTTATAGCCAGAGCGGCTGGGTGAATCCTGGCTCTGCCACTTCGTAGCTGTGTGAACTTAATCTCTCCGTTTTAGTTACCTCATCTGTAAGATGAGAACTTAATTCTACCTCTCTCAGGGCTATGGTCAGGTTTAGGTATGTTAATACATGCCAACACACAGTACATACTGGACTATTAGCTGTTATTACTATCATCATTACTACTAGCACTAGTAGTATTATTATTACTACTACTATTTTTTTCACTCCGCTTCCAAACATCAATATCTGGAGTTTCCTCCCTCAGTCTCATTCCCCATTTTCAGCCCTGTGATTCTGTGAGCACCAGGAGTGGAGCCTGACTGGCTTAAACCCAGCAGCATATCTCACTTCACCCAGGTCAGAGAGAAAGCTGAGCCTCGTGGGGGATGTGCTGAGATACACTCTCTCCTCCCGACCAGAAGAAGTGAAGCTCACCTTCATTGTGGCTGTGGAGTGGCCTGGAGGTGCCGGGGGCCCACTTGTAGAGCCTGAGGGTGGAGCCGACCCAGAAGTAGGAGGCCAAGAAGGGATCCCAGCGGCAACATTAAGTTCTGGATCAGTCACACCCAGAGCCAGCTTCCCTGGGATGTTCAGTTACACGACTGTAAATGCCTTTTAGGTCAAGCTAGTTTGGGTCCAGTCATGTTCCTAGATTTTTGTATATACATAACTACCTTCTATAGATATATAATTAATATCTTTATTTAAAAGACAAAATGTTATTAAATGAGGATTCTCTCAGAGTCTACACAAATAGGGGCTCAAGTGACTTGCATGTAGTTCTTAATTATGTGTCTTAGTCCATTTGGGCTGCTCTAACAGAATACCATAGACTGTTATAAACAACAGAAATTTATTTCTCACAGTTCTGGGGGCTGGGAAGTCCAAGATCAAGGGGCCAGCAGATTCAGTATCTGGTGAGAACCAACTTCCTGGTTCATAGATGGCCATCTTGTTGTTGTGTCTTAACAATAAGGGGAGTCTTTTCCAGGGCATTCAACCTGAAAGCCACGTGTCCTTTCCCGTAATGACTCCATCCATCCTCTGCCAATGGTTGCTGGGGTTAAGTCATGAAAGACTTAAATTTTCTTCCTTCCCTTGTCCTGAGGATTTTAACAGATTTTTTTTTTTGAAGGAATTTTCTTTCCCATAACCCTCTCTCCACTTATCCCACTGGGAGTTAGTTTCCAGATCTTTGCTCTCAGTCTCTATCGTGCACGAACACCGAACCTGAGGTTCGAGCTGTGGTCTTATTTTAGCCCTGGTAGTCTCTATGTCTCTCTTTCTTCTGATGCAGGTGATATCTAGACACAAATTAATTAGCAAGTAATTTAGGAATATTTAAATAATTCAGCAAGTTTGATCAGACACATTAAGTCCCCAGGGTAGAATTGCATTTCCCTCTGCATTTAGTGTTTCACCAACGAAGAGTTGGTCAGTAACCTGCAGGCTCTCAAGAGGACACATTTTTAGGTTTAATCCAGTGACAACAACCAAAATGCCTCCATGGACACAACAGAGCCCCAAGTCTCCTGCTATTGTTGAAAGGCCCTTCAAGTCCTCAGTCTATGCATTAATTTTTTCACATGGCAACAATGCATCCTAAGTAGAGGACAAATTTTGAATTGTTTTCTAGGAGGGGTGGAAAATTTATGTCAATCTTTGTCACCTGTCCCTGTAGTTCACACAAGCAAAACGGACAGCAGGTTGTGGCGTGGCCCTGACTTCACAGAAGTTCAGCCTGTGGCAGTGACACTGTGAGGCTTCCCCACCCAGAAAATGACCAATCCAATGACCTTAGGCTTCTTGGGCCCATATCACTAACCAGTTGAAATAATCATCAAGGATCTTTGTTTGACTCCACCCCATGGCTATTTCCACAAGCTATTCCCTACTCCATGGCCTTGATGGAGGAACAACCCAGCACAATCTCAACCTCAAACTCCTCCACCTTCCAAAACACACCTCTCCAATCTGGAAGATCAGGGATCAAGGGGAAATTTCCTTCTAAACTATTACCTAACTCCTGATTTTCTGGATAATGGGAAAGTGAAATGTCCCTAGCCTCTGGATTTCTATGGAGGGAGACCAAAAAAAGATAGTCAGATCACCCATAGGACTCTCTTGCTCTGGGATGAAGTTTTGTACTCAGAGTTAAGGTATACAATAGTGAAATGCAGAAGAAACACACACATACACCTTTACCATTACTGGCCAAATCAGCCTCATCTGTCCTAGAACAGAAAGAAGTCCCCATCTGCCCGAGATTTGCAAGTAACCTACTTCTATCAGAATTAAGAGATTTGGCAAAGAAAGAAAAGCCCTCCAAGCAAGAAAAAAAAAGCCATTCTAGAACAATAAGAAGATCATATCCAAGAAAATGTGGCCAATATATGATTATGATATGATATGATATGATATATGATAACATGGGCTATAACCAGAGGCTAAGTGCAGGTAGTCTGACAGATAACAAAAGCAGGTACATGAGTGTCCCCGATGGCAATGACTCACCCACCTTAGAGAGAGGTTGTTTCAGTCCAGACCTATCCTAGGACAACCTGTTAAGTTTTAGCAGTGCCCTGAATGATCTTGAGGTTTAGGCCCAGTGAGAGATTGGGGTCAGAGCCCCTAGAACTATGCAGCCCCTCCTGCCTCACGCTATACCCACCACCACTGAAGGCTGGACATCATATTAGCCCCAGAGAGGGCTTTCTCTGGACTGGAGTGACTCGTGACTAGGCTGGGCATCCCAGAATCATAGTGACCACAGCACATCTGACATTCAAAGACTGGAGTCAAAACAGTCTCCTAACTAGAGGCTACTCCAGAATCAGAGTATCTGGTCCAATTGCATGATTTCCCTGTGTGATTCCTAATTTCGAGAATAAAAGAAGGAAAAAAAAGAAGAAGAAAAGTCTGGGCTTTTTTATTAAAGTCATACTAGAACTGGAGGTAATCAGAGGAGTCGGAATTTTATGCAAAAATGCTCAGTTGGCATTTGGGAAAATTCATGTGAGGCCAAAGCTCAGAGGACAGGAGGGAGCCAAGGAATTAAGATCTCCTGGAAAAAGCAAGAAGTATCACCCAACAAGATTTCACCATGTTCTGGTAAGTTTGTGTAAACTTGGTGCTTGAGGTAAACCAAATAATTAATGGCTACGAAACCACCACTCAATCATGCACATGGCCCAAGATCCAAAAGTACAGGCATCTGGTAAAGAATCTTCTAGCAAATGGTCTTCATACCACTGCTCAATTCATACTTATAAACCTTCGGAATTAAAGTATCTTCTTGATCATTCTTCCTGGGCACAATTCTGTGGATTCATTGACTTATAAGAACAATGCTGAATTGTCTTTACTTTTTTCTTAAGATTCTTTTACTCTGGTCCAGATCAAACTTTTAATATTTAAAACAATTCTCACATGGATAACATGATCCATATAATTAGCAGGTTATTAAAACTTTAAAATTTTTTTGCCATTTTCACTAGGGTGTCTCAAACATTTTTCCCTATAATATTCAATTTGGGGGGCAGTAAACAGTGATGAAGCAAGTTCGTTTTGAGAAATATAGCCCACATTCTCAATGGCCATGAACCATCTTTGCGTATAATCCAGTCTGGTAGATGTACCAATCTTTTAAGTTAGAGTAAAGGACTCACACTGGCTACTTCAAGTCTCCTAAATGTCTCAACTTGCAGTTCACATAGCAATCATCAGGGGCTTAAATATCTGTGTCTGATGGTGCAAAGTTTAGGTTATACACAGGTGTAGCAAAATTTCACCTGACCCAATTTCTCAATTTTTTTCTAGGCCAAGTGTTCGGTAGGCTGGTGCATATTTGTAATGTAGGAATACAGGCTGGGCAGTCATGTTTGAGAACTCCGTATTTGAATGGAGCGTTTACTCCACACCACATTTACTGCCTGATCTCAGGGACAAGGCCAAAGTCAGAATTCCCTCAAAGTTCTGCCGATCACATATCATCACGTGCTCAAAGTGGTCTTGCTCATCTTCAGGATGGGGTTCCTGACACTGCCAATCACTCCTTCACCTCCTACAACCTTCATGCTCAAGCATTTTTTCTAAAAGAAAAACAAGTTTTCAAGTTGCAATTTTATTATCACGTATTCCATATGTTTCAAGTAGATTAAATGAAAATAAAACTATATAAATCACATGCAGTCATAGGTGTCTTTAAATCGTTCAGAATGGCAATAAACATAAACAATTCAACTTTCATATTGCTAACTTAACCTCCACGAAACTATCTCTGGATGTCATTTAGGCTATTCAACAATATTTAGCTCTCTCCTTCCTGACATGGTAGGATTATAATTCTGACCCTGTTGAACCTAGCATGGGCATGTGACTTGCTTTGGCCAAGGAATGTGAGCAGAAGTGTCACTTCCAGGAGGAAGCTTTAAGAGCCAATACCACTTCACCACATCAGTTTCTTCCTCTGCCATGGTGATCATCAATATTCTCCATGTGACGGCTCCACCAGCCTAGATCCTTGAATGAAGATGACAAAAATACACAAAATAGATACCGTGTAAGCAATAAATACATGTGTTACTTTAAACCATTGAGCTTTGGGAGTTGTTTGCTACAGCAGCATAACCTACTAGATATACCACAACCTGACTGAGACTCCACTCCTTTATAGGAAAGAAACACTGGGACACTAAGCACAATGGCTAATGTTACTATAATCCAAAGCACAAGAAATTTGGAGATGTATCTATTATACAGCAGCATATAGATGTGGATATATATTTTTTTGATAGCCACTTATGAAACTACTGCTCTCTCATCCCCTCCATAAAATAACCTCCTCAAATCAATTGGATAATCTGAATTGTTAAAAATAAGTGCTCAAAATCTCAAAGAAACGGAACTCCCCCATCAAAAAAGTGCTTGACCCATTTGTCAAAATCATTTACAGAGTACCACTTCTTTTCTAAGACCAAGTACATTAATCAAAGGCAGGGCTTCAAAGGGGCTTCATCTCGAGTGACCCAACAGACAAATAAATTAGCTGCCAAGTGCTCCTTTGTAATTGAAGAGGGCCAGGCTGACCCAAGGGGAGAGGACTAAATCACAAAGAGAACCATCCACGCAAAAGCAGCATTTGGGGACCTGGAACAAACCAATAAAGCTGTCCCACACACTCTCATTTCCAAGAGCGTGAGCCAAGCACATGTGTGTTTATTCACTAATAAGAAGATGCAAACATCCCACATCTGATTGATTTCTTATGTGCTACAACCATAAAAATGTTTGTGTCTGGAATACGCGTTTGCGCATAGCGCTCAAATGTGGCAGCTTGTAAACCCGATCACACGTATTACACCTACGATCTGCAAAAAAGTTTCCCTTCGGAACAATGCAGCTCTGGAAGGTTCTCTTCTTTATTGCAGGGACGGCTTGCTTAAGGTTTCTCATTTAAGTATGTGAGGAACTGTCCATTTTTAATTTACAGAGCTTTTAACTGTGACTCAGTGAGGGATGATGTCATATGTTATCCTACAACGGCTGGTGCGGTTCTCTCTGCTCACTTAAACCATTCCCTCTGTTTCTGTGGCAGACAGTCCTCCCCAGTTTCCATCCTTTCGTCAGCTTCTTCCCAGCCAGCCACAGGCAAACAGCCTCCCCAGCAGTGGATGAAACAGGAAGTCTGACAGCTTGAGTCTGCAGTGGGACCCCTGGTGTTTTCCCACTCCATGTCCTGGCAGCGTTCCCCAGAAGTACAAACACACACACACAGAGCTCCCATTGTTGCAGCCTTCCCCGGCCCACTGATCCTAATATGGAATGCAGCAGGAAACCCATGATTTCCTGACACTCGGCAAGCTGGAGGAAGCAAGGGGAAACTCCATTAAAAAGCTCAGCCTTCCTCCATGTTAGATGTGAAGTGGAAAATGGGGACGATTTAGCAAAATTCCACCGTGTCTTCAGCCGGGGTGGAGAAGCAGGAGAGCAGAGTGAAACCCTCAAGCTGTTGAAATTCCCAGACTGCCAGGAAGCCCGAGAATTTGGTGAAAATGAGGGTTTCTTAACTCAAACTGATAGGGAAAAGGAACAGACCCTTTTACAAATTCTCCCAAGTGTGTGTTACCTTTCTTTACCAGTATGGTAAGCAAGAGGGCATATGCCAGCTGCCTCGGACGAGTCTGTACCGTCCCAGGGACTCAAAGTAAGGCAGAGTGATCTGGAGCCTGCTGCTCGCTTCCCGCCGCTTCATGGGCTTCGGGAGAAGCAGGAGAAGCAACAGCAGCAGCACAGTGAGAGCAGCTGGAGCCGCAAGAATGAACTGCAAGGAGGGAAATGACAGCAACTGTGGCTGTGGGGGCAACGAGGAGAAGAAGATGCTGAAGTGCGTGGTGGTGGGGGACGGTGCTGTGGGGAAGACCTGTCTGCTGATGAGCTACGCCAACGACGCCTTCCCAGAGGAGTACGTGCCCACTGTGTTTGACCACTATGCAGGTAAGAAAAGGTGGAATCTGGCCCTGCAAATGGGTGAATGGTGCGGGAGGCGACACCCCAACTTCAGAGGGGCCTGGCTTCTTTCCAATATCAGTTTGGGGTGTGGGCCTGGCAGTAGCATAACATACAACCAAGGACTTTGCTGGAATTGTTAGAACATTTGTACATCAATTTGTATTGTAACACTTTTTTTTTTTTTTTGCTTTTAAATCAAGTGAATAACACTGGGGACATTTCCTGAACTACCCTCTAGGCTTTAGGACCAGAGATTTTATTCAACATTTGCCCAAAGATTCATCACCTTTTTATTGTGAACATTTTAAAATGTAATGTAATTACATCACAATTCTTTTTTACAAAAAAAAAAAAATCACCACTAACCACACAAATGGTGAAAGAAGTGTTCTTGCCACTTTTCATATATTCATCTCATGTCATCTGTAAATGAAAATTCTAAGATTCATAAACAGTGGAACTCATTTTTCTATACAAATTAGTGCTGTATTACTATACTTTTATTTTCCTGGAGTTGTAGATGGAGGGAAAAGTATTACAAAGTTTTAAATATCTGTTAGGTAATCTATATCTTGAATTAAAAGAAACATCTTAAATTGATATGTCTTTAAAAGTAAAAGTAAGGATAAAAGTAAAATTTGAATCATTTTAAAGTATGTGCCGTAAGGAAAAAGTTGGGCAGGAAATATTTTAAAGCATGAAAGTTAAGATAGTGTAGTCACAACTTAATTCTTTCAGTTATATTTGTGGATGTGCTTGTCAGTGTGATAGCTTATCCCAATTTTTCCATTTTGACTCTCACTTTTTTTCTTAATTTCCAAAATAAATCTTACTAAGTTTCTCAAGAACAAGTTCATGAAATTCTTCAAGTTTACCCTAGCCTAGATTTTATAACTTTTTTGAACATAGTGATCAGCTGGGTAAGTGATCAAAGATTTGAGATTTTATAAGAGGAAGATTTCTCTCCCTTCCACCTTGGCTTTGGGTCGGGTTCAGCGAGGGGAAATGGCCCACAGGAAACCTGAGTGAGTGCTGGCTTTGCTGTGTGGCCGCAGAAGGTCCTCTTTCTGTAGGAAGTAGCTTCTTTTCCAGAGTTAAACAATCACCTACGTCCCTCCTCCTCCTGCATTTACTTGATTTATGACAGTATTACACAGCAGAGAGAGAGAACCACAGTAAAAACAGTATCCATTTCCCAGGGGTTTCTATATTTGTAGACATTAAGAACAGGTTTGAATGCTGGCTCCCTTAAGCTTTTCTGAAAATATAATGACTCTGCCCAGGAAAGAAAGTTTTATTGAGAACGGAATAAAGGGAAGAACAGGTAGACTTTCACCTCGAGGGAAAACACTAAGTATACAATTAGGGGGTCTGCAGTTTAAGAAAGTTGCTGGGGTACTAGAGCTGTAAACATCTCAGCCAAAGTTGTCTATTCTGCACCCTCTTTCTGGCTGGAAAGGGAAATTGGCTGGGACCTAATTTCAAAATTTTTAGATCAAAGGTGGAACCCAAAATCTACGAAAGGCAGAGATTTCAAGTGCTTTGAAAATTATGCCTCCCATCCCCATCTACTGGGTGAACCAATTATAGTGCAGTGTCAGGAAGAAAGAGGATAAAACCATCTTTGGAGATAAAGTTAGCCTATAAAAAAAATACCACTAGATTCCACTAGGATCAAATTATTTTATATTTCAATTGTGTACATACTTACTGTTATTTGAGCATCAAAGCATCTTAAAGATTTTGGCTATTCTATGATTTTAGCTCTCAAGAAATCACAGCTACTGAACCCGAAGCAATACTTTGCACATAGTAGGCATTCACAAACATTGCCGCTTTGATTTACACTCTGTACCTTTTTAAGTACACAATCATCTCATGTGCTTTCAGTTAGGTTATAGACGAAATGAAGACACGAGACACAGGAGTCTAGGATCGTAATGAAGTGGACATTTCCATTAGTGGAGGGATCTTCTCCATCAGAAAGACTCTAACTCCTTTTACCACCACCCTCCCCATGTATGAGCTGACCGAAGCTAAAACTTTACACAGTCACATGAGAATCTCCAATCAGTTGTAAAAGAACTAACACTCGCTTCTCCATGTAGAGAAGTACCCAGTATCCAGTCCCTGGGCCCCACTGGCCCATTCTGAAATGACGACCTGCAACTGGTTTCCCGAGTCTTTAGAAAATTGCAGTTGAAGTCAAAGAGAGCCTATCTCTTGAAAAAAGATTTTTCTCTAATAGTTGCCCATCCCAGGAAGGTAGAGAAATAATAGTAAGGATAGAAGTACTACATACTGCTCAAGATGGTGAGCTCTGAAGCCAGACGGCCCAGTTCTAATACTGGCTCTGCCGTTGCTGTGTAGCCTTGAGCAAGTTACTTAAGCTTTCTGTGCGTCAGCTATCACAAATGAAAAAACGGGACAATAGAGGTATTAGGATTGTTTGTGAGAATAAAATAAATTTATACATGTAGTTCTTAAAACAGTGCCTTACACACAATAAGTGTTAGGTACACAGTAGCTATTCTTATTAAAATAAGATCTCTACACTTGCACACAGCTATGAAAGGGGATTAAAATGTAATTAAAATACAAAGAATACAACAAGGAAAAATATAATCCCAAGAGTATTCTCCAAATGGAGCAGGGTGTGATAGAGTGTGTGTATTGTCCTTATAATATAGGAACCATGTGTATTGATACTTGATAAATATGGTATATTAAAAATTGATAACTATGTCTACATGGAGTAATAGTAGTGGGATATTCACTTGGAAGAGGAACTATTATTTTTGCATAAATGATTGTAGAAAAATCAACAATCAGTAGATTTTTTTTGTTTTATGAATCTTAGCTATTTTTCCTTCCTCCCACCTACCAGAATCCAAAAGTGCACCTCCTCTATGTAGCTCTCCTTGACTCCCCAAGGAGAATTCTTTGCTCCATCTTTAACCCATCTCCAGATATGTGTTACCATTTTTAGAACACTCTTCCACCATTGTACAGCAATTCGTCTGTTTCCATCTTTTCCCACTCCCACTGTGCTGGGAGCTCGTGAGGAAACGGTCATGTCTTGCCAAATCCAGTGTTCAATTCTCACCTTACTTGATCTCTCAGAGACTTTTCTTATGGTTTATTGCTATCCTTCTTGAAACACATTCTTCACTTAGTTTCCAGGACACCGCATTCTCCTGGTTTTTATTTCCCTCACAGGTAAATCTCTCTCCATCTCCTCTGCTGCCTTCTCCATCTCTACCCAACCACTGAATGTTGGCATACCTCAGTCCTCAGCCCCATGATCCTCTTCTCTAGTTACGCTCAGGCCCTGGTTGATTGTATCTAGTCTCATGACTTTATATATTACTTATACGTTGACAACTCCCAAATTTATATCTTTACCCCCCAATACCTGCCTGAAACCCAGACTCATATATCTGTCCATTTGGATACCTAATAGGCATCTCAATCTTAACCTGTCCAAAGCAGAGCTTTTTAATTGCCCCAATCTACTCCTCCTCTAGTCTTCTCCACAGAAGTATGTAACCACTATCTTCTACCCAGTTGCTCAGAACAAAAACTGGTATTATCCTGAACTGCTTTCTTCCTTGGACGATACACCTCTCCCTCTCCATTCAAACCGTTAGTTCCTATCCTTTCCTACTACCAATCTGCTCAACATTAAAAATACATCTCAAATCTGATCACATCTCACCACCTCCATTCCCTTCACACTTGTCCAAGCCACCATCCTCTCCCATCCAGACTGCTGTAATTGCCTCTCAATTCCCTGTTTCCTATCTTGCCCCATGTAGTCCAGTTCTTCACACAGCTGGCAGAGGGACTATCCACAGCCCCAAATCCACCAATTGCTTCCCCTCACACTAAGACTCCACCATTTATCATGCTTTATGAGGCACTCCATTGCTCGGTCCCTGTTAGCTCTCCAACTTCATCTCCTAACACTCTTCTCTTCAGTATTTCTGCTCCAGCTACACCAGCCATCTCGCTATTCCTCAAACACACCACACACCTTCCTTCCTTAAAGACTTTGCACTTGCTCTTCCACCAGCCTGACACTATTCCCCCAGATCCTCCTCTCCTTCAATTGACCACCTTATTTAAGATATTCACACACACAAACAAACACACATGCACACAGAGTTACATTTTTATTCTGCTACATCTTTCTTTATAACATTTAACACTACCTGACATTATACTTATATCTATTTGCTTACCATTTTTATCCCATACTGGAATGTAAACTCCAGGAAGTCAAGGACTTTGTCTTAGTCACTGCTCTATCCCAAGCTTCTAAAACAGAGCCCAACACATAGTAGACAATCAATAGACAGTCATTGAATAAGTGAACTAGCATGTCTTAATCGTCTTCCTCCCTCTAGTACTTAGGTAATTCCTGGTCCATTAAAAGTGAGGAATAAATGAACAAATTACTGGTTCAATAGATATCTCTTCAGGAATAAACATATAAAAATATTTATTAAATTTATTATACTTTTGAACTATTTTGTTCACACTTTAAATATCATTTTATCTCTACTGAAATTGTAATACAGCATTGAATTTTCTTGACCTAATTGGCCAATGTCACGTCTATTGAATAATGTAAGTCTACAGTTTGTAAATTTTATTTGTGAACAGATGGGACGTACTCAAATTGCTCCATTTGCATTATATTCAAAAACCTACCTAAATCTTGGGTGGCCCACTCAAACACTTTTAGTTCTTATATAAAAAGTATATTCCAAAGCAACCCCAAGATCAACTAAGGGCTAGGGCTAAAAATTGAGGACAGTGGGATGAAGGTAGAAAAAGTCACTCATGCCTTTTCCAAGTGTGCCTAAGAAGCATCCCTGGGCCCTGCTTCCTACTTCCTTCCAGGTTGACTCAAGTTGTCCTAACAACCTTTAGAGTTTTCCCCACTTACCGTGGAACAACCACATTTCTTCTCCCATCCTATCTTTGTTGCTGTTCTTCTTATTGAGGAAGATTGTCCCTTAGCTAACATCTGTGGCAATCTTCCTCTATTTCGTATGTGGGACGCCACCACAGCATGGCTGCTGATAGGTGGTGTAGGTTCGTGCCCAGGATCCGAACCCTGGCCACCAAAACAGAGCATGCTGAACTTAACCACTAGGCCATGGGGCTGGCCCTCCCATCCTGTCTTTATCTTATCTTTAGCTTTGAGTTTTGCAGCAGGCCTCTCACTAGTAAAGTATTATCAGTTAATGTTTCAAATGACATAAGGATAACACTTCCATTTTGAGTTTGGTTAGACTGTATTTGAATTAGATTATATCTGTGGTTGTATGATTATGTGCATGGGCATGTAAAATTAGCCCATTCAAGTGGAAACCTGTGTGTAATATACCTCATTCTCCATACCTCATACCTCCGTTTTTTATTCTATCACCCATCCCTCCTAGAGTTTGTCAAAAACCACCTGTGTTTGGAAATTCATTTTAAGTCACTATTTTCAAACTCAGGCTGCCTGTGCAGGAAATTAACACAATTCATGGAAAGGGGGAAAAAATCTAGTTGTTCTGTCAGCAAAGTGAGATGTAAAAGGAACTTGTTTTCACAGAGAGCTGAAAGACAGTTCTAACTTTTTCCACTTAGTTGAATGGTGATCAGCTCAAAGTAGACTCCAACACAATGTTAATAGCAAGAGCAAGGGAGGAAACTAGGTCCAATCCACAGGGGAAAATAACGTAAAAAATAAAGAGTGCATAAAAAAAAAAACCCCAGGCCTGTAAAGAGTTGGGACATAGTTTTGCCCGTTTGGGAATATTTACTCAGGAGTTTCTCTTTTGCTCTTTCTGAAGACACTTGAGAGTCCCCAGAGAATGGATGAGATTCTTTTTTTGTAAGCCAAACAGAAACCTAAAGCAACTCTCATGGGACTATGAAATAAATCATTAGGTTTTCAACTTTAGACAAAAATATAAAAGAAGTTTGTGGAAGAAGAGACAAGAATGGGCCAGTTGAATCACTCACTCTGCTCCTTCTAAAAGCAACCATGCTCAAAAGCCCCAAGTCTCATAGGTATCCAACCCCCGATATCTCTTTTTGAGGCAGTGTAATGTGTGTCTGAAGCTTTTTCTGGACTCTTGGAGGCCACACAAAAGGTGCAGTGACAGGAATTATACAGATAGTTACTTCCACGTTCTACATTGTGATGCTTATGGGAGCAAGTACATTCAGAGGCATTGGGAGTGGAAATCACACTCCAAAACCCAAAGCATACTGCAGAGATGATAAAATGTGAGCTGCGTCTCTTAGGAGTAGGAAAGAACAACAAGAAAATTAAGTATCTGTGACAGAGTGACCCAAGAAAGCCATGCTCCCAGGACTGGAAACCGCATCTGCAGTTCATAATCCTCCTGCGTTCCAGCTTTAGCTGGTGACAAACCAAGCACTGTGACCAACGGAGGCTTCCGTGGACAGGGTCCCTGTGATCAAGACTTTTAGTTCCACGCAGCCTGGCTCCCTTCACTGTCCAGGCTAGAAAATGCTTCATAAATTTTACTACCTAACTGCCCATTGAGGTTGGGCTTCAGGTAAACAAAATTTTATTTCTGAGACAGCTTTTTCAAAATCTGCTATCTCTCTCTTCTTGTGGGGCAGTTAGCAAATTTGGCTCAGAAATGGTTCAGCACATTGGACGTCTATGTTTTGGGATATAGTTGGCTTATTCTACAAAGGCAGCATGAAGGTGAGCGAAACATAAGGCCTCTCAGGAAAGGACAGGTAAGAAAATTCAACAGAAAGTGTCTCCCTCAATCCTGAACACCGATCGTAAGGGTCTATGGAGGCCCTACTCTCTGTATAACAAAACAGGTTCTGATAAGGCTGAAAACTTAGTTTGCCACAAACAAAGATCCATGCCACCACTTGGGTTAGTTAATAGAATCCAAACAGTAATTTTCTGGGTGTAAGGCAGTCAGGATAAATTCCATCAAGAATTCAACAGGGACCAACCGTGAGTCACAAAGTGGCCTGGCATCATTCCTGAATACTTTCAAGTCTACCAATTTTTTGGATGTGCCCAATTTTCAGGAAACAAAAGGTGCTGATTCATGTGGATTCACCCAGCATTTTATCTGGGTTCACAACACAGCCTTTATTTATGGTGTTCTCCATTCCCGATCTCAGGATGAAATCCATTATGGCCACATGTGATCCTACAAGCAATGTGGTAGTATTAATTATGAAACTCAAATGCCACTAGAATTTGCATTAACACAAATAGCAACAGCTATTCACTGCATAGTCCTTGCTATGATTCACGCATATATGAAATGTTTTCATACATTGATTCATTGCCTCCTCACAATGATCTTATGAGCTGTTATTATTTTCCCAGGTCAAGGCACAAAGATATTCTCCAATTTGCCCAAGTAATTCCTATAATTGAGTGAGTGGAAGTCATGAAACAGTAAGCAATGTAAGTGTATAGGTTTATAACTAATAACATTAATCAAACAGCTGCTGTTAGTCAGGGTATGCTAACCTGCTATAACAAACAGACCCACACATGTAAGGGATAAACATATTGGCAGGTGTTTCTTGCTACTGTCATGGTCCTGGGCAGGTACTCAAGTCAGTGGGGCTGCTTTCCTCCACGTGGCCATTTAGGGACCAGGGTTCTTTCCATCTTGTGTCTCTGCCATCAACTAAGATCTCATAGTCATTTGCATCCAAACAATCTAATGAGAAAGAACGTGGAGAAATTTGAATGTAAAGTTTTGTGCTCTAGGCCTGGAAGTGACAGATGTCATTGCCAGTCACACTCCATAGGGTAAAACTTAGTCACAAGGCCACACTTCACTCTAAGAGAGGCTAGAAAATAAAGTACACCTACTTTCCCCAAGGAGGGAAGAATGGATTTTCATAGAAACTACCCATCTCTGCCTGCATCACACTTTCCAGCCACCAAATATCCTGGCACACTTTTTCCCACAAGTAAAACAAGCCCACCCTTTTCCCAAGAGGACTGCTAAGAGTCCCATTCTGTCACTACACCAGGTCAAAGTCCAGAGTCTACAGGTGATTCACGGTCCTTTCCATTTGATGGAGATGTAACTCCTTGTGGTTCAATAGATGATTCGTTATCTACCCATATACAAAATCACCCCTTAGACTGTGGTAGCACAGGGATGGGATAACCAAAATATTCAAACCTCTTTCAGAAAAGGGAAGAATGGAAGACACATAGCAATAATAGAATCCTGATGGCAAACACTGGGAAGACCCCCTGCCCAGGCAGGGTCGGGGAAGTTTCTTGAATTGACTCTGATGCTATTCTCTAGGAGGAGTTCTTTCGCCCCTTATTCTCAACTTTCCCTGGCTCGGGTCTTCGAGAGGTCCTTCTTCCTCGTCCATTATCCCCCATGACACACATCTGAACTGGGCCTTAGCGGGTATCTGTTTTTTGTAGGCTGCACAACTTTCATAGCCTCTTCTAGCTTGTGCAATTTGGGGGACTCAAGTGTTGTTTTACAGTCATAAGCATATTTAGTCCAAGTTTGGAGTTTCTTTGGAAATACACCTCTCTCAAAAACTTACCAAGTTTCTGGTAAATTCCATTCCAGTATCCACATCCAAGGCCAAAGTGTGTCTTCCTTAGACATACTTCTTAAACATACTTTATTTGTCTGCTTCCTCTAGCCAACGCCTTTTACTCTCAAATTAGCAACAGCTACCTAGAAGTCACGTGAAGCCGTAGGCTTAGATGGGAGGGCAACACCCTAGATTTTATCTTTGACACAGGGACGACTCCCTGTTTAGACAGAGGAATGGACATTTGTTGCTCAAATTCTTTTTTAATTGTATCTTCTATTTATGGAATCCAAAAATAATCAATATCCTGACACTATAAGGCCGTTAATATCTGTGTGCTATCAGTCTCTACTTAAGAAACAACCAATTCAGCTCTTCTCTTCTTGTAGCGCCTTGTTAAACACAGTAACAGTTAATGTACACTAACATTCTGGCTTTTCTCAATCTTTTTTTTGAGTGCTAGAGATTCGGTAGGACATAGGTTTACCTTCCAAGTTTCACAGACAATAGTTTTACAAAATGTTTTGCCATAGAATAAGATAGATCTTTGTCTTTCTAGCCTGTTCTGTTCTCTTATCACCTGCCATTTAATGGCTACGCCAATAGCACACTTTTTTTAGGTTTTTGAATCATGGCGCCACACTAGATAGGCTAGGATGCTGTAACAAACAGACTCAAATATACAATGATTGAGACCATTAGAATTCTATTTCTTGCTCATATAACAGAGCTGGGCAAGTGTTCAGGTTGGTGAGATGGTTCTGCTCCATGTAGTCGTTCAAGGATCTACTTTGTTCCATCTTGTTACTCTGCTATTGCGTACAGCTTTGTAATGCTCTACTAGACAGCGGAAGAGGAAAGAATATGGAGGAGTTAGGGCAAAGGGGTGGTGTGGGTCAGGTCCACAAGTGGCATCTATTCACATTTCATTGGAGAGAATTTAGATCCTAGGCCACGCACAATTGTAAGAAAGGTTAGCTGTATAACCAAAGAAATGGTGAACAGATTTTAATGGACATTTAGTAAATGTCACCGCAATCACTAAGTTGAAATTTCTTATAACAAATACGATAGACCCATAAACCATATAAATTGCCCTAAGTACTATATTTAATTAGGTGTTTAGTCAACTACATTCAACTACAAATGACGCACTTGTATTTCCCAAATTTGCCTGGTCATCAGAAAAACCTGCTTGTTAAAAATGCAGATTCTTTGGTCCATGCCAAGGCTGCTATACCAGACCCACTAAGAGAAAGAGCTGTAAACATAAATTTCAACAAGAATCCTAGGCATTTCTTCTTAGGTGGAACCTATCAAATTGCCATTTTGTAGTTGAAAACCATTTGGATACCATAAGTTCATATAGTGGTCCATCTAATATAATTTAGTAAGTTCAGAAACTTTTTTTAATGTTATGAAGATGCCTATAAATCAAGTAAAGAGGAACAATTTTGTAGTCAACCATCAATCAATGAAAAGGAATTTAAAAATAGATCGTGGCCGGCGGCACTTAAGTTCGCACGTTCAGCTTCAGCGGCCAGGGTTCGCTGGTTCGGATCTGGGGTGTGGACATGGCACCGCTTGGCAAGCCATGCTGTGGTAGGCGTCCCACATATAAAGTAGAGGAAGATGGGTAGGGATGTTAGCTCAGGGCCAGTCTTCCTCAGCAAAAAGAGGAGGATTGGCAGCAGTTAGCTCAGGGCTAATCTTCCTCAAAAAATAAAAATAAATAAATAAAAATAGATATATGTATAAATCACTTCTTGACTTGGTAATTTCTAACAGGGGGAATTATGTAAAACAGAAGAGACCTTTAAAACCTGTTGGAGGCAGCTAGCAAATTCCTAAATGAGGAACCAGAGCACCCTCAAAAAAGATCTGCTCCCATGGCTGGGATGTAGAGAGACTCTGGAAGGAAGAGCACACTCAATGCTGAGAATCAGAAAGTGTTGGGAGAGGGTTGGTGTGAGGTGGGTTGAGAAGCCTCAGAGACTCAGAGTGCAGATAAGGGGGATTGTAACACAAAGCAGAAAAGAGCGAACAGGGTAACAGGGGCACCCAGCACTGGCGGCTGGGGGAAAAGCTGCGTAAATGTGAACCACCGTTTGCTGAGCCCGCTGTCTGTAAAACAATCATCAGCACGACTGTAAGACCTTTAGAGGGGTCACTGAGGGAAATTAGAGAACACCTACTCTCATGGGAAGAAGCAAAGAAGTCTTAACAAACAGGAAGGAGCCTGGAATCCTCAGGGCGGTTTTGGTGCGGCTCTGTCTTGGACACTATTACTGCTCTTCCATATCCACCCAGCCCTACGGTTATGAAATGAACATAAACATCTGTTTCCCCTCTGCAAATCCTTCTGTTCTTCTTCATGCTTTGACCTAGCATTTGGGGAAAAGGAAGAAAAAACAAAAATGGAAAGTCTCCTGAAATTCAATTTCTCAGAGTCCAAAAAACCTTTTACTTGGGATAGAATCTGATTCCTGAAAGAAATAGCATGTAAATCCCGGGAGAGGCAGAAATTTTGTAACTGAGACTCAGGCCCCCTGATCTGGACAACTGATTGACAAGCTCTCCTGCTAGTGGAGACCAAGCCTTCCTTTGGAGTCTCTCCAGCTGTTTTAATACAAATTAGTAAATCAGGCCTCAGAATGTGATTCCACTTACCAACAAGAGAGAAACAATGCTCCGTGTGGCCTGAACATGATGAACGAGATTGCTTCCTGCTCTTTTTACCATAATTTCTATGGTTTATTAATAAAACTAGCAATTAGCTAATATTAATTAGCTAAGTATTTAATATGTATCTAACCCTATGTCACCTTTGCTATCTTCTTTGAGCCTCACATTATCTCTAAGTAGTAAGTATCTTCATTTCATAGACAAGAAATCTGAAACTCAGGGGAGTAACTTGTCCTCTGTCACAGGGCTAGGAAGTGGCTGAACTGGGATACAAACCTCTCAGCTTAAATGTTACCTCCACGGTGAGGCCAGAACACCCTGACTTAATTGGGCGACCTTTCAAAACCTGTCTGTTTCCTCTATAGTTATTGTCTAATTTGTTTAGTTATTCATTGCTCGTCTCCCCCTGGAATGTACACTTCATGAAGGCAGCTTCTTTCTGTCTTGTTTACTTTCATGCTCCCAATACCTGGAGTGAGCCTACAACACAATATATACCCAGAAATGTCTATTGAATGACTGAATGAATAAATAGTTGAATGAACGAATGACATCCACAAGTCTCGCCATCTTAACCACTGCACTGCACTGGAGTCCACACCCTGGGTGAACAGTCGGGATAGTTTTCTTTGTTCAGGTTTCATCCTCTCACATACTGAAAGAATATGTCCTAAGCATGGTAAGCTTACATTCAGAAATAGTGTATTGGCTTTGTTTAAAACTTGTAAAACAGTTTTATTTTTCAAGGAAAGAAATTCCGAAAGGTTTTGCTTCCAAATTTCAAACTTGTGAGTTCTGAGTGACTTAACTAGGAAAAAGGGTTTCCCTAATTATATTAAGGATTGCTGTTATATCTCGGTTTTTGGATGCTATATACTAGAGGCAAAAAGAAAAATTTAATTTCTTAAAGTATGTACTGTATAAGTTTTTTCCAAATAATGAGATTAGTTAAGAGGAAAAACAGTAAGTCAATAATCTCCTTAATGCATACCAGGTGTAATCTCCTAAGAATTATGAATCATGTTTCTAAAACACAACCATTCATTTACTAGAAAGTGTACTAATTTTCAGCTGATATGCTTGTAAGAAATGCAATGAACACATCATACATATTAATAATGGGGCACTTTATACTTATCAAAGTAAGAGTATTGGAAGGAAAATGGCTATGATCTCTCTCCTCTAGATTCTTCTCTGCTCATATTGGATGATCTTGTGCTGTGAGCCCTAAATGCTTCTTTCCACAGTTAAAATGAATTTCATATGACATTTGCAATAGTTCGAGCTGGTAAATAAAAGCCTTAGGAATTTTCAATAGTAAATGTGTTTTTGACCAAATTTTTCAAAAGAGGCAGAGTGAATATTAAATCTTAAATGTCAATATTCAGCACAAACTTTGCGGTAGCGGTTTTACTCCGTTCATTTCATTCGTGTACCCTCCTATTAACTCTCCATACCAACATAAACTCCCTTTTGGAGAAACTGAATCTATCGGGCTGCCCATCAAATCCATTCACTCAAGTTCAGCAAAGATGGAGAAATTCTCATTATCATCCTCAGAATAATGGCTCAATGTATTTGCAGACCAAAGAAATTTTCATCCTTGACATCCTCAAACAATACACTCAGATCTTTCCAACTCCCTTCATAGATATTTGACCTATTCTTTCCCTGTTTCTAGTGGGTAGCTTCTCATGAATTCACTTCAAGTCAATCATGAACAACTCACATTTCAAATCCATAGCCAGTACACAGCAACTTCAGTAATTTTTTGGTAGGAAGGGGTATCTCGTCAATATTGTTAGGTGCAGTCCTAACACGATGTAGAAGTCTAGACTAAATAATCTTTTAGATCATCTCTATCTTTTTGTGGTATATTTTCCCTTGTTATTAGGGAGATAATATATCCTTAAATTGACAGATTTTTGCTGTTATAGGTCCCTGTGGTTACCACAGTTCACTGTGTCTTACAGTACTGAATACTCTACCATTGTAACAGATATGCTCGTCTTACCAGGATTTAGTATGTAGTAGATTACACATCATCCTGAGTGATTTTTATGTTTCATTCACCTTCTACCAGTTACCACATTAAAAGCTTCTTAAAGGTAGTCCACATCAGCCAAACATCCTATTTCGCATCCTCACCAATTACCACAGATTGAATCCAGTTTCACAAAAGACATTCTATTCCAGGGTAACCTAGAATTCAGGGGATTTTCCTGCTCACAGGAAGAAATCTTAGGCTCCAAGCTATAATCAAACCCCAAAGTACCTACAAGAAATCATGAGTTATTTTGGACACTACTACATCATCATCTAACCTTAAGGATAGTAATTTACACAGTATAAAGAAATTACTTTATATTGTGTCTGTTTATATATTTGGGTGCTAGAGCGATTTCCAAAATTTCAACTGATATCCAAGGGTTAGAGCTTACCGTGGTGCAGAAGGAGTGAAAGTAGGTCAGCAACATAGATTAAAAGATGCAAAGCTTTCAAAGCATCCGCACAACATTTGGAAAAACACATTTTATTTACCTTCAATGTCACGGGGAGCTGGTAAATCCATCATAGTTTTCCTATCTGATATTATCACTGCCTCAGCATTTCTATCTTTTACTGTCTCTAGAAGCCTGTTCCCTGTGAACTGAGGAAGAGAATTTCTATTCTACTGACAGAGACACTTAGCTCCACTTTTATAGCCAATATCTGATTACTCCCACAAACCCTGCAATTAAAGCTAAGAGAAAAAGAGCACCAAGTAAAGCAATTTGAGAGTGAGAAGGATCTGCCCACAGAATGATCCATTTGTCCATCAAAAACTTTTGGCATTTTTCTATTTTTGTGTAAATGATATGAAAGATGACATGAGTGGAGCCATATTAAAATAGAGCCAGAGCAGCCATTTAAAGGAAGGGCCTTGCACATCTTGTTTTCTTTATCTTCCAAAATGCATCAAACCACCAAAATTCAAAGAAGTCAGTAAGAACAAGAACACCCTGTCTGTTAGGACTGATGAAATTGGACCTCACTAATGACCAAATCTCTAACCAATCAATGAAGCGCAAGTCTAGCCTTTTGCCTGATGACCAAATGTCAAGCCACTTTATGAAATATAAACCCAGCCTTACCTCATCTAGCATCAATGGACTCTTCTTTAGTAGAACTCAGCTCATCTTTCTCTCGTTCACCCATAAAAGTTCTGAGCCCCTCCCCTGTAATCTGGACACTATTTGGGTTTCTGCCTGAATCTGTGCTCCCTGAATTGCAATTCTTTGATCCCAAATAAATATTTTAACTGGCTTCTGTTTTTGTAAGGTGACAACAAACACCAACAACCTTTAAACAAGGTAAATGAAAATGGTGACTTCAAAGGATTTAATGAATGTTTTTCCCTTTGCATGGTTCTTAAAATCTACTATTGAAAGATTTATGACATACTCACGAAAGAGCATCATAAAAATTGTTTTGTTCTTATTTAGTCTTTTCATGTTCTCCTACTTTTTTAAAGGATCCTAAACTTTCTTCGTTAAGAGTTTTCCTCTCCACTGAAGCACCTCTGTCTGGTGAATCTACATGAAAAGGAAAGCACATCTCCTAAGAGAGAGGCAGTGTATATTAACTTGACTAGCAGCTCCTGAGAAGCCAAATTTCATGCTAATGCTATTTAAATTTTATCTTTTATTAAGGAAAAAATGGTTAAGAAACATTTTAATGGATATGTGAGAATGATAGAAATTCAGTTATGGAAATTACTCTGTGATACAAGAGGAATGAGGAAGGAATGTATGTATCTTCCTTGGTGAATTAACCGGTTATTCAGAAGGAATAATGTAAGTCTACCCCTGAACAATGTCTACCAAATCTATGGAAAGAGAAAATTAAGTAAAATTTTTCTCTGTGATTCTTCAAGGACAAGGTCCTTTCAGCCCCAAATCCTTGGTATTTTTTCCACTAGGATCCATTAGGATCCTTTCTTCAGTACAGACAGTGGTCCTCCTCTATCACTCCCCAAATTTCTGCTTTTTTCTCATTTTAACATCAAGTCTCAGAAACAACAAGATTCTTGTATTCTGGGGATGAAGACAAGCACAGGAAATCGCTGGTCTCTGGAATCCCCAACCACGTAGCTCCATCTCACTCCCCAAAGGGAGGCACTGTTTAAAAGCAGCATCTGCTGGAGTCCTGTTCCATTAAATCAGAGTAGGTACATAAGGTGAGAGAGATGGATGATCTTAGAAAAGATCCAAGTCTTCCCTGAATTATAAAAGATTGTGGTTTTAACTTGACTTCCCAAACTCCTTCCTCCTTCCTGCACACGTCACTCAATGGCTAAAGATATAGAAATTTAAAGGGCAGAAGTGGAATTTTTTATTAAAGAATCTGGCATTATGCCCTATCTCTAAATATCTATATTGTTGTGCTCTGTCTCTTGAGGCAATAAGATGCCCCAAGCTTTCCTTCTCTGTTGTCTCTCAGCTGTGTGAATACCCACCTTAAAATAGATGCTCTTATCCCCTCTGCCAGGCTGCTTCTTCTAATGAGGCATGGCTCCTTCCCCCAATCACACATGGGGAGAAGGAGCACTGAGTAATAAATGCTGATTATATTTCTGACACCAGAGAATGGTGATAAAGGATATAGCCCTTTTCCAGCGTCAGGAGCACAATGGATGCCCTAGTGATGAAAATTGCATTATACATCTCCATGGACACACCCAAGAAGATCGTCTTAAACTACAGAACGAGTGATTTAGGTTAGACAGGTTTAAATGTGACATTGCTGTACAATTTCCAAACTGGTTTTGGCATCTTCCCCTTCAAAGGATCTAAGATGATTTCAGTGTGAATGGACCCACTTCTTAATGGGAGCAGCCTGGTATTGTGTTGGGTCTGAATGTCAAGAGAACAAAGGCAAAATAACGCAACTTCTTCAAAAGACATTTTGTTATTCCTTGGTCTCCTCCCCTCTGTGTATCTGGGGAACACAAAGGAACACTAGGAAGAAGAGAAGGAAGAGCATAGAATAGTACCTCCTGCTCTATGCTCACCTTTCATCGTTGAATGACAAGTGACAAGAACCAAGAACGAATAAGAGACGAATTTGGGGCTTGGGGGCAGATGAGTGGAACTTAGGTTTGCTTCTTACTGAATTTAGAGCTGAAAGCCATTTGTGAAAGTGTTCCATCTTGAAAGGACTTTCCCCAAATTTTATTCATACTGTTGAGTACAGCTGAAAAGTAGGAAATTACAGCTAGCCATCTGGAATATTGATTCTAGCAGGACCTGGTCTAAGGAAGTGATCCTATGGTCCTCTCCGTCTCTAGGGCCCCACCCATCCTCTCCACACTGAACTTCCAGCATTGACAGACGGCTCTTCCTTAGTGTTACAGATCTCTTTTCTCACCTCCATCCAGGTTCTGCATTTATGCATGACATTTTTAACCATTGCCCTACTCTGCCATCGTCCTAGGTGATCCGCAGAGATGCAGAGAAGAGAGGAGCGACACATCCAGTGAGTTGGTTATTGCCCAATAGCCTCCTTCTATCACCCCAGATCCGTGTCTGGAGGTTACTGTCTGCAGAGTTTCATGGGAAAGTCATGAAATATTCATAAAAGCTAACTTCATACCTATTTTATCAGATAAGTGCTGGCAGCAATGTTTTCAATACGAGCTTTCCAACCTTAAATTTCATGGACACCTCTGGAAGACTGAAATAAGTGCAATCCGACACATTGTTGATCCTACCTCCGTGTGTGTGAGAGACGGAAACCCCAACTCTCTTGGTAGAAAAAGAAGGACATATATAATATACTCCTCAGGTATTGCCCTTACACAACTCTGCTTTTCCAGGTTAGGATTCAGTCTCATCCCCACAAAATGACTTCAAAATGTTCTGTTCGTTTAAAAAAAAAAAAAGATGGTATTATCCATAAAAGCTCTTTAAAAGTTTCTATAGTCTCATTTCATAGTCCAACTTTACTCTACCCTGAGAGCCTCTAAAAACTTCTTGTTGAGCCAGTTTATCAACACTGTCATTCTCTCTAACATGTAATTCTGCATGGAAACCAGGTTCTCAGAAGTAAGCTGTCTTCTTGATAACACAGTGTTGTAGGGGTTCCCAGGCTACTAATCTGTATTAGGCAAACATCCCCAAGGAATCACAAATTATATAACGTAAATGAAAGCATCTTCATGTTGGAAAACACTATCAAATGTTCTTGTTTCTTATTAGTAATAAATCACTTTATTTATTAAATGTTCTACGAGTATAGAATGACATAAGATGTAATTAGCCGCAAGGTTCAGCAAAAGCATAAAACCAAACACATCCTCTTTCCCCGGGACTGCATCTCTAAGAATGCGGTTAATCTGTTTTGTTCCCTCACACATGCATAAGCGATATGGATGTGTGAGAGCCAGAAACAGGGCTCAGAACCGGAGGTCGCTGCTTCGTGTGCTGTAACTCGTGCACACAGCCTGCTTGTTCCTTTTATGGGTGGAAATGCCTCAGAACTGTTGGCATGATCTCAGCAGCAGGTGTGGGGAGGGCGTAGAAGGGTCTCCACAGTCCAGATCACCCAGCTGCAGTACCAGAAGAATCCTTTCTAACCAAGCATGTAAATCCATTTTTATGACCTTAAAAAGACTCACAATAAGAACATTTGGATATTAAAACACTCTGTTCCAAAGACATAATTGTATTTGTACTGTTTACTGTTGATGGCATACCTCAAACAATTTATTCCCTAGTGAAAAATCTAGGCCTACCTTATACCAAATTCTCAGAGTAGTTGATAAGTGCAAGTAGTTCCCATGAGGCCAGATCCAGAAGTTCATTGTTTAGAAGATTTCGCTGGTTTCTTTCCTGATTTCCCTAGCTTTCTCTGACCTCTGAAGTTAATGCTCAGCCTTATCCCATACCCCGACCTGGGGGCCTCTGACTAATTCAGTTTGTTTCTCAGCCCAATTTTGGAAGTGACTGAAGTCAATCTCCAAGAAAAGTATTTTCCCCAATTGCATCGACTATCACTTAAACTACCCTTATATAACTATCATTTATACATTTTTAAGCTATAGTTAGAAGTTGACGGAAAATAAAACTTTTCCGTTGGAACAATATAAATTGCCTCTAGCTTTCCAGGAGAGGGTTGTATTTGCTACTAGAGAAAAGAAGATAAATAATTGACTTGTAATAATCTCATCCCTATTCCCACAAGTATTGAAATCTTTTACTTCTCAAGAAATTTCGTCTCTAAAATGTCTATTGAGAGTTTGTGAAAATCAATTTAATATTTTTATGTTTACTTATGTAAAAATAATATTTCATTGGGATGTCTTATGTGAACTATAATTGCATAAATCCAGTTTTCTCCCCTTTCTGAAAACCATCCAAAAGAAAAAATGGAAAACAAAAATGCAAACTATATTTTTAGCAAAACTAAGACATAGATTCCAAAATATTTTGAAAAGGATGCCAAAAACAGCAGAATTCACAAAAGAAACAAAAGAAGAAAGTAGAAAGAAGCTAAGGAGACAGAGCCCAGCGGTAACAGATCTCAAAACTGCCCACTAAAATATGCTTTTTGAAGGTGAAGGACACACCTGGAAGAGAAAAGAACTATATCCCATGTAGTATATAAAAGAGTGCAGAAAAGAGAATAGTCTGAAAGTTTTAGAAGGCTCCATAGACCTGGTTCAGATCACAGAAGCTAAGGACCTCATGAAGAATCATACAGATAAAGCCAGATACAGAAGGGGTTTATTCCAAGTATTTCAGGATAGTTCAACATTAGAAAATCTATTACTAAAATTCATCATATTAATAAGTCTAAAGAGAAAAAAGTATGATCATCTTCATGGAGATTAAAAAAGAATTATAAAAGTTAATCATTAAAATTTGATTTCAATAATAATAATAAAATAGGAAATTGATGGTATGATAGCCTCCCTTTCCTCTATAAATATGTCACCCCACCATCAAGAGGTGCGTTTCTTCCTCAACTCTTGAATCTGGACTGGTCCTGTGACTGCCTTCACCAAGAGAATGAAGAGAAATTTATTTTCTGGTACATCAGAACCCAAGATTTCCTTCCTCTTAGAACCTAACTGTCAATGATGTGAAGTCCAAGCTATATGGAAAGACTGAAATGAGAAGAACTAAGGTACTCTGGAAAAGAGCCCAAGCAGATCTCCAAGACAAATCAACCAAGTCAACACCACTGCCACATGAATGAGTGAGCCTTCTGGGAAGCTCCAACCGAGTCAAGCCCCCAGACAACTTCAGCCCAAGTTGACATAGCATAAAGCAGAAAAACTGCCCAGCCAAGCCCAGTCAACCCACAGAAACATGAGATAATAAAAATGATTATGGTTTTAAGTCACTAAATTTTGATGTGGCTTTATATGCAGCAATAGACAACTTAAACACATCTCTTTGTGTTTGACAACTTAAACGCATATTTTGTTTACATATCTATCCTGTTCCAAGAGCCAGGATCATGCATAATGGGGAAAGACCATAAATATTTCCCCTAAGGTCAGGAATAAGTTATGGGTTCCCATGTTACCATTATTATTCAACATTTTATGGGAGGTACAAGATGCTGCACTTGGATAAGAGAAAAATATTAGAGGTATTAAAAAAAAGGGGTTACTCTCTCTCCTCCATCCATTCTTGTCTCTTTGCTGTTCCTTGAAAGCAAATTTCCCCTTAAGAGATTTTGCTCTTGCTGTTCCCACTACGTGGCAATTATGTCCCTAAAGCCATACGACTGGCTTGCTCACTCCCGTCAGGGATCTAGTCAAATGCCACTTTATCAGAAAGGTCTTCCCAAACACAATATATAATAAGGAACTACTCTCCACTTACCCTGCTTTATTTTTCTGTGGAATTTATCATCACCTAATACATTGCATGCATATATGCGTGCACTCACATACCACATTTCTTTATCGTCCATCTATGGAGACCAGGGGCCATATCTCTAGCATTTGGAAAAATATTTGGCACTCAAATAAATATCTCTTGAGTGAATGAATGAAAAGTTACAAGGGTACAATGCTTTCACTTTCTAGTTATTTTTATATGTCGGTTCTTCCTTAATTCCAACAATTAGTTGTATCCATCTCTACCTTTTTCCTCTGATTTTATGAGTCCTTTATAGTGGATACTAGAGCATTCTTATGAATAAGAAGAGAAAAATTGACCAGTTCCATAATTCAGTGAACCCAACCATCTTGCTGGGTGATGTTAACAGCTAGTCAAATAAATCAAAATTACTGCCTTTACGACATGCCATGCTTGAACTATTGTTTTCCCCAGTTATGTGGGCAAGAAAACTAGTCATGCTTTGGCAAAATTTTATCTTATAGTTATGTTGCACAGCTATGTTATGAATGGATGCACACACATGTAGGGTAGTCAAGAATATGTACTTTGGATCAAATATATCCAAATTAGACACTGAGTTCTGTCATTCAGCGGTAGTTTGATCTTGGCCAAGTCACTTAAATTCTCTAAGCTGTAATTTCTTAATTTGTAAAATGAGGATAGAATAGGACTTGACTCATCCAGGATATATGAGGATTAAGTAAGCAAATGCATCAATATATGTATCAGTGTTGAATAAATGTCAATGGCTTTTGCTATTGTTGTTGTTTTTATTCATGTGGGAGAGATACTTGACCCAACTTCTTTGTCCTTCTGTAACATCTGATCTCATAGACTGTATGGTCAGTTTCCAACATCCAGGGAAGAGTAAACAACACAAAATGCCCATGGACTAACCCCATATGGATTGATGTCAGTTTGTTTGGTTCATAAGACTTTGAAGTGAGGGTGGAAGTTATGAAGTAGATAAATATGAAGTTCTCTTCATAAAGAGAACAGACTGACGGGTCTGAGGCAGTGGATGATATGAAAGGACTTCCTGGGGTGCCTTCTAGATCTATGTTTTATTTTGGGGCAGGGGATGGAAGTAAAACTTCCTCATCCTGTAGGTTTCATCAAACCATTTTCAACTAGAGAGTCATTACTGCTGCTCTCAAGTAAACTCTTACATTCTTGGGCATTCAGACATACTTCCTTCTTTCCTGATGCTTGAAAAGATTAATTTTCACAAGTGCTTAGTAAATTTAAATTCAGGATAGGAAAAGTTGTCTTACTTCCCCAAAACTACATTTTGCTGATACGGCAATCTCAAGAAGGATTTAGACAAAAGCAGAAGGGAGAAAAACATATTAGGGTCCCTGGGAAGTAGATAACCAGGAAAACGAACACAGTCTATTTCTTAGAGCCACTTCATTGAAAGACGTTTGCCAAATATGGAGCCTACAGCTCATGCACAGTCGGTCCCCAGCAGGCAGCTCTTCACTGCAGTCTATATCCAAACTCAATAAACCATAGTTGGTTTAACATTGTCAGATTATTATGTTTCTCATACAACATTGAGAAGCAATAATAAATACAATGTGATTTCCGTAATCATAATAATTGTTTAAATACCTCTATTTTTCAAGTGGTGAGTCTACCCATTTGGTTGTGTGATTAAACAGTTATTATTATCCTGACCCTCCTTCACAATGGAATTTCCTCCCAACCCCAGCTGAAGGATGGGGAAACAATGAGATTCTTGGTCCTCTTATCTCTTAAGACACACTTTCATGAGTTTTCTCACTTATTCAAAAGATGAGGCCAGTAACCAAAGGACAGCTGAGTCATTCCAAGTTGAGGAAAATGTGAAGATCCTGAAAACTGGGATATAAAAAAGAAATGGGAAAGTTACCTGGGAATTTAAAAACTAGGGTGTTTTGTATTCTCAAATAGTAGTCAAGATCATGACTTTCGAGCTCATACAAAGTGAGACATGAAATAAGTAACTTCTGGCCTAATCTTTACTTTCCTCACTGGTAAGAGAGTTAAATAACCTACCTTGTGGATGTGTTGTAAGGAATAAGTAAACTAAAGTCCATACAGTATTTAACAAGTGCTCAATGCATAGAAATATTGCTACGTATTTTTATGATAATTTAGAAGCAGCATCATTACTGAATAAGTATCTTTCTCTATCTGACCTCTTATACAGCTCTAAGCACCTGTGCCTTCTCTGGAACTCTACAGGCTGCAGAGGGAGACAGTTTCAAGAGATTTCTCCATTTCTCAGCCCATTTCCAATTCCCTGGCTCTAATCATGAGCAAAAGTGAAGCAAGCAGTCAGTGACAAAAGACAGCGTATTGTCTGATTTGGTTTATATGGAATGTCCAGAATAGGCAAATCCATAGAGACAGAAAGTAGATTGGTGGTTTCTAGGGACTGGGGACTGCTAATGAGTACAAAGTTTCTTTTTGGAATGGTAAAAATATTCTAAAATTGATTGTGGTGATGGTTGTACGACTCTGTGATTATACTAAAAAACCATTGAATTGTACACTTTAAATGGATGAATTGTATGGTATGTGAATATATCTCAATTTAAAAAAGCTCTAAAAAAACAATTGGAAACAAAAAAATGAAGATAGTTATATGATCCCTTTGCTTATAAAAGTTAAACTGCAACTGGATAATAGCTAATAATTGAAATAACAACAGGGAAATCTTTGTTTCTTAACCTCATAAAAATTCATCAAAGTTTTCAGTTCCTGAGTGCACATGCTGAGTTCTATTTAATAGCTAGAGTAACAACTGGCTACTAGGCCAAATCACTCTTGAATCCATCCTCCTCTCCCTTCCCCCATCACTGATTTATTCGTCTCTTCCCTAGATTATTATAAGAGCCTTTTGACCAACTTGTCTTCTCCCTTTCAACTCATTCTCCATATCACCACCAGAGAGATTTTTCTAACAAAAAAATCCAAGTATGTTAATCCTCTGCTCAATATCATTCAGTGGCTCCCACACTTCCAGAATAGAGTTAGAAATCTCTGGAAAGGCTTAAAATGCCTTCATTTTCTGTACTCTTGACTCCTCTTTTCAATCATATCCCCGCCATGACTTCCCCACGTGAACTCTGAGATTGGGTCAAGCTGAGCTATGTGTGGGGTCCCCATACTCTTGCTACCATGACTGTACCAGCTGCCTGGTATGTCCAACCATCCATGTCCTCTTGGAAAACTCCTGTATGGCCTTTAAGACACAGCTTAAACTATACCTCCTTCTTCCAATCTTTTCTAGTTTCCCAAATGTTCTACTAGGTGATTCCTGTTCTGTGATTCCTTCGTTCATCCATTCATTCAACAAATATTTACCAAATATCTGCTGTGGGTCAAGCACATAGCACCTCGAATGTCCTTTTATTATACCAGGTATCACACAGCTATAATTCTCTACATTTCTGCCTCCTCTCACTAGACTATGATCCCTTGGGGAAATGGGCCACGTTCTATTATTCATCTTTGCATCCTTTCCCCCAGTATACTGCCTGAGACATTATAGGTGCTTAATAATTCCTTGGATAGACCAAAATGGAGAACTAAAGAGATTATTTGAATTTGTCTACATTACTTATAAACCATCCTTTCACTTCAATATAAGATACAAATATAAAAGAGATATGTTTTATTAGTATTAGTAACAGTAATGCCAGTTTCGTGGTTGCTTAGATCTAAAGTTGTTGGATATATAATACACACACCTATAATTATACGTACTCTCATATTTGAACATGAAAGAGTATAAAACAGACAAATAAAATAAGGCATGATTTTTTTAAAACATGTGTGAAATTGTACATGTGGAGTGAAAGGTGAAGTTCCAAGTCCCCAGTGATCTCCATCCACACTGTTACAGAGATAACTCCGTTTTCTTTTTTTCTTAATTGAGGTGCAATTGACATACAACATTACATTAGTTTCAGGTATATAGCATAACAATTTGATATTTGTATATATTGCAAAATGATCACCACAATAATTCTATTTAATATCTGTCACCATACATAGGTCCAGAATATTTTTTCTTGTGATGAGAACTTTTAAGGTTTACTCTCTTAGCAACTTTCAAATATGCACTACAATACTATTAACTGTAGTCACCATGCTATACATTACATGCACATGACTTACTTTATGTTTTATAATTGGAAGTTTGTGCCTTTTGACTCCCTTCACCCATTTCATCCACCCCTCATCCCCCACCTCTGGCAATCACCAGTCTGCTCTCAGTATCTATAAGCTTGGTTTTTGCTTTTTTGTGGTTCTTTTGGATTCCACATATAAGCGAGATCATATGGCGTTTGCCTTTCTCTATCTGATTTATTTCACTTAGCACAATGCCCTCAAGGTCCATCCATGTTATCACAAATGGCAAAATTTCATTCTTTTCTATGGCTGAATAATATTCTATTGTACATATAAACCACATTTTCTTTATCCATTCATCCATCAATGGGCACTTACATTGTTTCCATGTCCTGGCTATCGTAAATAATGCTGTATGAACATGGGGGTGCGTATATCTTTTCAAGTTAGTGTTTTTTTCTTCATATAAATACTCAGAGGTGTGATTGCTGAGTCATATGGTAGTTCTATTTTTAATTTTTTGAGGAACCTCTGCACTGTGTTCCATGTGGCTGCAACAATGTATATTCCCACCAACAATGCACAAAGGTTCCTTTTACTCGTTGCCAGCATTTATTATCTCTTGCCTTTTTGATCATAATCCTTCTCATTGTGGTTTTAATTTGCATTTCCCTGATGCTTAATGATGCAAAGCATCTTTTCAAGTACCTGTTGGCCATCTGTATGTCTTCTTTTGAAAAATGTCTGTTTATATCCTCTGCCCATTCTTTTAATTAGATTGTTTGTTTTCTTGCTATTGAGTTACATGAGTTCTTTATATACTTTAGGTATTAAGCACTTGTCAGATATATGATTTGCAAATGTTTTCTCCTATTCAGTAGGTTGCCTTTTCATTTTGTTGATGGTTTCCTTTGCTGTGCTGAAGCTTTTTAGTTTGATGTGGTCTTACTTGTTTATTATTGCTTTTGTTGCCTTTGCTTTTGATGTCAAATTCAAAAAGTCATCACCAGGGGGCTGGCCCCGTGCCTGAGTGGTTAAGTTCACGACCTCCGCTTCGGTAGCCCAGGGTTTCACCAATTCAGATCCTGGGCACAGACATGGCACCGCTTATCAAGCTATGTGGGATGCTGAGGTGGCATCCCACATAGCACAACCAGAAGGACCTACAAGTAGAATATACAACTATGGATAGGGGATTTGGGGAGAAGAAGAAGGAATGAAAAAAGAAGATTGGCAACAGATGTTAGCTCAGGTGCTAATCTTTAAGAAAAAAAATCATCACCAAGTCCGATGACAAGGAGGTTACTATCTATGTTTTTGTCTAGGAATTCTGTGGTCTCGGGTGTTACATTCAAGTCTTTAATCCATTTTGAATTAATTTTTGTGTATGATATCAGATAGTAGTCCATTTTCATTCTTTTTCATGTGGCTGTCCAGTTTTCCCAACATGAGTTGTTGAAGAGATTGTCCTTTCACCATTATACATTCTTGACTCCTTTGTTGTAAATTAATTGACCATATATACATGGGTTTATTTCTGGATGCTCTATTCTGTTTCATTGATCTATGTGTCTGTTTTTAATGCCAATCCTATACTATAGCTCTGCAATAGAGCTGGAAATCAGGGAGCATGGTGCCTCCAGCTTTGTTCTTTCTCAAGATTGCTTTGGCTGTTTGGTGTCTTTTGTAGTTCCATATAAAATTTAGGATTGTTTGTTCTATTTCTGTGAAAAATGCCAATAGAATTTTGATAGAGATTGCATTGAATCTGTAGATTGCGTTGGGTAGTATAAACATTTTTAAATACAGGTATACCTCAGAGATATTGCAGTTTCAGTTCCAGACCACTAATAAAGCGAATGTCTCAATAAAGCGAGTCATACAAATTTTTTGCTTTCCCCATGCATATAAAGTTACTTTTACACTATACTGTAGTCTATTAAGTGTACAATAACACTCTGTTTAAACAATGTACATACCCTAATTAAAAAGGCTGTTCTGCGTTTGTGTGTGTGTATGTGAGAAAATGCTGTTGGAAAAAATGGTGTCAACAGACTTGTTTGATGCAGGGTTGCCACAAATCTTCAATTTGTGAAAAACTCAATATCTGCAATGTGCAATAAAGTGAAGCACGATAAAACAAGGCACGCCTGTATTAATTCTTCCAATCCATGAGCACAGAATACCTTTCCATTTATTTGTGTCTTCTTCAATTTCTTTCATCAATATCTTATAGTTTTCAGTGTACAGGTCTTTCACCTCTTTGGTTAAATTTATTCTTGGGTATTTTATTCTTTTTGATGCAATTGTAAATGGGATTGTTTTCTTAATTTCTCTTTCTGATAGTTTGTTATTAGTGTATAGAAGTGCAACAGATTTCTGTATAGTGATTTTGTGTCCTGCAATTTCACTGAATTCATTTAGTAGTTCTAACAATTTTTTGGTGGGGTATTTGGGGTTTTCTATATATAATATATCATCTGCAAATAGTGACAGTTTAACTTCTGCCTTTCCAATTTGGATGACTTTTATTTTTCTTGCCTAATCATTCTGTCTAGGACTTCCAATACTAGGGTGAATAAAAGTTGTGAGTGTGGGCATCTGTCTTTTTCCTGATCTTAGAGGAAAATCTTTTCACCAATGAGTATGATGTTAGCTGTGGGTTTGTCATATGTTATGACAAACTTTATTATGTTGAGGTACATTCCCTCTATATCCACTTTGTGGATAGTTTTTATCATAAATATATGTTGAATTTTATCAAATGTTTTTTCTGCATCTCTTGAGATGATCATGTAATTTTTATCTTTCATTTTTGTAATATGGTGCATAACATCTATTGACTTACAGATGTTGAACCATCCCTCCATCCCTGGAATAAATTCCACTTTATCATAGAATATGATCTTTTTAATGTATTGTTGAATTCAGTTTGCTAATATTTTGTTGAGAATTTTTGCATCTATGTTCATCAGGGATATTAGATTGTAATTTTCGTTTCTTTTGGTGTCCTTGTCTGGGTTTGGTATCAGGGTAATGTTGGCCTCATAAAATGAATTTGGAAGTGTTCCCTCCTCTTCTGTTTTTTGAAAGAAGACAATTCTGTTTTCTTGAACCACAATTTCTCTTGTAAACCACAAGCTAGCATTCCCAACCATTTGCTAAACATATCCACTGAGGAATGATGAACTGTTAAAGAAATTAGTTCCGTTTCTTTTGATTTTAGAATATCTAAAAATCAGTAAACTTGGAAGCATCATGATCCCAAAATACTATGATGTTTCCTGCCAAATTCATTCTGTCCAATCTAAATGTCCTGGGGTTTCTGTATTAATCTGAAACCATTCACCACTTTGATAATGCTCTCTTTACTAATATGCTAAACTAAGTTCTTAGGCTGCTTTTTTTGTGATTCTAAATTATCAAAAAACATATCAAAACTACTACTATATTACTAGTTCCAGAATGTGATATATTCTACCAGAAAACTGGGCTGGACTCTTTAAAAAGAAAAAAAGTTATTGAAGACATTTTATGGGCGACTAAGGACATATTAACATGGAATAATTTAGATTATATTAGGAAATTAGTGTTAATTTTCTTGGGTATAATAACAATATTGTGGTTACATAGGAGAATGTCATTTTTAGGAGATGCTGCTAAAGTGCTTATGGATAAAATGTCACCATGTCTGCAGTTCACTTTCAAATGGTTCAGGGGGGAAAAAAATGTGTGCACATACGTGGAGAAATAAAGCCTATGTAGCAAAACCTTAACACTGTTGAATCTAGGTGGGGGTAGAGGGTGCTCATATCGCTCTTCCAACTTTTCAGTATGTTAGAAAATATTCAAAACAAAATATTGGGATAAAATCCTCTTTGGAGGAACGTTTTTTAAAATGATAATTTTGCCCTGTGCAGCAAACACACACTTGTTCAAACTGAGACAGTCGTTTGGTATTAGAGATAAGTAAGCACGTTGTTGGAACTGTTACTATACGGCAGGGCTTCTTTCTGATTAATAACTCTGAAACTGGTTAAACCAGAAAATTAAATTCTGTAATTCTCCCCTAGAACTTACCAAAAGACTTAAACTCAGAATTATTTTCTCACGGAGAGGAAACACCAAAATGCAAATTTATTACTTTCTTTAACAAATACTTTTTTCTGCCTGGATAAACATATCCCCAGGAGAAAAATGTGCCTATGGGGCAGGAATTCTCTTTCATCAATACATTTATTCACTATTTCAACGTTCTGAAAGCTAAACACAGCTCTCACAAAGAGTTAAAATTGTTTCTGCATTTTCTACATATATCAAATCTCCCCTTCTACATCCTTTTTCTTTACTCTGTCTCCAGAAAGGCTCTTAAATGGCGAGCAAGTTCCAAGAGAGGCTGCAGGTCCTAAGAAAGGATGCAAGTTTCATGAATCACTTGACATAGTACCTTTGCTTTGAACAAAGCCTTGTCAACAGAACCTGCTATGTGAACCAGCTATGATGGTAGATAACCCAGTTGAATGCCTTTTGGGATATTCTTTCCAAAGTCCATATGTGGCACGGAATATTTTCTAGTGGCCAAAAAGCACTGAAAGGTCCATAATTCTTTCTTCGTAGAAAGAAGTTTGCAACACACATGCGGACATGCTCACACACACACATACATGTTACATACTGTGGGAACTTTATTTCAAAAAGCCTTGAGTAGACAAAAGACGATGTTTCATGAGATATAGTTTGCCTATAGAAATAAGAAAAAATATGAGCAAGAGAAAAAATATCAGAGTTTCTCTATTGTTAAGAAAGAGCTTGGCGCTAGCGGAAAACAAGATGACATAACCTAGAAAGCATTTGACAAAACATTAACCAGCTCAGTTTATCTCGTGAGAAAAAACTTTAAAACTTAAAAAGAATAATTTTCTTTAGTTTCCAAAGTATTCTATATAACACTTGAAACAGTATAAATGTCGGATCAACACCAGTCCCTGGAAAAAATTAATTTGAAACATTAAAACAGATCTGCTCTTGAAAGTCATTATGATTTCTTACATCCCCCTGGTTCCCCTCTTAGGCCAACAGCAGGAGTTGTGACGTGGCATTCTGTTAGCTGTTAGCCAAAAACTCCAATTACACACTTGTTAAGTTTCAGTTGAAGTATGGCTCCAAAGGGTAATTTCTTGTTGCGTTTTCCAAATAGTATCTAAATAAGGTAGAAATGAGAGATATAACTGAAAAATGCTGGTGAAATTTTAGGTATACGTTTTGTAAGTCAGCTTTTACTACAGACTTCTACTGTATTCGAAGGTTAGGCTGAGCTAATTGATGTGTATCATCAGACCACCTCCATCACACCTCCTCTTATTACCACAGCACAGTGAGATCAAGGGATTTTTCACATGCTTCTCATTCTTTAGCAAGTACAGTTTAGGTGTGAAAGGAATTTTTCTCGCCACTTAAGCCTGGCTGTTCTCCCACCCTGCTCTGTCCTGCTGGTCCTGCAGCTGCCAAGCGTTGGCAAGCTTCTGACCGTATTCAATGCATTTTAGATTCACCCAAATGGGTTCACCTCTTGGCCTTGGTGTCCACCAGCAGTAGATCATAGCCTAACGTGGCAAATCTTTCATGGAGGGAAAAAATTTTTCTTTATAACTCATAAGTCAGAAATGAAGGGAAAAAAATTGTAGAGTTCAGGTATATTTAGAAAAGTAAAGTCAAATCCATCTTAGATGTGTTAGTAAAGGAAACTCTAATATTTCACTTTTTTGCTTGTTTGTTTCCCTCAAGCATAGGAAAAGGACATAATTCAGACCAGAGCACTTTTAGGAAGCTGTAGAAATTGTTAAAGCAACAGTCATCATCAGCAAGATATAAAAACAACTTTTCAAAAATCAGGGTTGGACAGTCTTGAGCTGTGTACTTTTAGTCATGCGTAGGATGCGAATATAGTCAGTGTTTACAGAATTAAGGACCACTGCTCATGCTTCAGGAACTGTGATGAGGACTTTCACGTATTTAAGTACATTTTCATGGTGATCCTGGGAGGTAACTGTGATTTCTCCATTTCTGGAGATGAGGACAATGCAACACAATTAAGAAACGTGTGTGTGGTCACATCACGCATGAGCAAGATGAGCACATGCTCATAACCATAAAACCACACTGCCTTATCACACTTTAGGCTGGGTGCTGAGGCTGTGGGGGCCCAAACTTGGCCCATGGTCTTTCTAGGTCATTACACACTAGTGAGTATAACTTATTCAAATGAGTAACAAATCATTTTAAAGTGGAAATAGGAATGAGAGTTCATCCAACAATTTGACTCATATTACTAGAGAAACTTCAGGGGAGCCTCACAGACTTTCTGTGGTTCCCATGTTATTCTAAGAACATTGGAAGTCAGCAGTCCAAACACTCTTACTGGCTCTTTTGGGAAATTTAAAAGGCTTCAAGTTGTTTCCAAAAGTTTCTTTGAATAGAACCATTAATTTGGTTGTCAGAACCTGACTTGACTGACCCACTGCACCTGTCAAGGGCTTCTTCTCTATTTCAGGGGTTAAGAGAGTCAGGTCGGGGGCCTTGGCCGCAATTTTGTGATAGTCTCTGCTGCCTGCTTAAAGGACAGAGATACATGAAATTAGACTTCTCTCAAGATGATCAGACCGAGGAAAAGAAAAGGTCCTTTAACAATGTGTGTGATATTTTCTGTAGTCAAGGGCATCAGAAAGAGAGAGCTACCAAGCAACTGGGCTCTATGCTAAAAGACCAGAGATGGAATTCTGGAGAACTAAAATAGAAATCTTTGTGGCTATCTGAATATCACTATTTCCAGTCCTCAGGGGCAATGGCTCTGACTTGCATTTCCTTTATAAAGTGTCCCAGAATTTTGCATTTTATTCTGTATAGTAAGTACTCTGTAAATATGGTAGAATGATAAAATGAGTAATTTATAATATTGAAAATAGAGCCTTTGGGAAAACCCCGAAGGAGTGGATTTGGTTAACAGGAAGGAGCAAAAGCTGGGAGGTGACTCATGGTTAACTGGAAACACGAAAAGTTTTAATAATCAGAGTATGTGAATGAAATCTGGCCATTTGCAGCAACATGGGTGGACCCTGAGAGCATTATGCTAAGTGAAATAAGTCAGACAGAGAAAGACAAATACCGTATGATCTTACTTATATGTGGAATCTAAAAGTAACCAAACTCATAGATATGGTGAACAGATTTGGTGGTTGTCAGAGGCAAGGGTGAGGGGGTGGGTAAAATGGATGAAGGGGGTCAAAAAGTACAAACTTCCAGATATAAATAAATAAGTCATGGGGACGTAATGTACCACATGGTGACTATAATTAATAATACTGTATTGCATATTTGAAAGTTGCTGGGAGAGTAGATCTTAAAAGTCCTCATTGCAAGAAAAAAAATTTTTGTAACGATATGTGGTGACAGATGTTAACTAGACTTATTGTGGTGATCATTTCACCACATATGCAAACATCAGATCATTATGTAGGACACCTGAAACTAATATGATGTCATCTATCAATTATACCTCAATAAAAAAATAAATAAATAAAATTTAAAAAATAAAAACCAATAGAGAGTCTCTTCAAAAACAAAAAGAGGGGGCCATCCCAGTGGTGTAGTGGTTAAGTTCGCATGATCCGGTTTGGTGGCCTGGGGTTCAAGGTTCGAATCCCAGGTGTGGACCCGCACACCGCTCATCAAACCATCCTGTGGTGGCATCCCACATATAAAACAGAGGAAGATTGTTACAGATGTTAGCTCAGTGACAATCTTCCTCAAGCAAAAAGAGGAATATTGGCAACAGATGTTAGCTCAGCGACAATCTTCCTCACCAGAAAAAAAAAAAAAAGAGTATATGAATGTACTTTCTTTTTGGAATAGTCTAAGTGTAGTTGTGTTTAAAAGAAAGAAAGAGCCCATCCTTATCTAAAGTATGTATTTATTATTGTCATCAAAACCATTAAGTACTTTCTGGCATGAAATATTACTATATCAGCTGTTATGTGGAGCAATTTGGACAGAAATCTTCCCCTTTCCTTGAGGAATTATAGCTTAATTCCCACAAAGCCTGTTACAGCAACAACATAACAAATACTTGCTGGTTGATTGCTCTCAGAGAAAAAAATAATGATATGGCTGAGATTGTGGAGGACTGCAGGGAGCAAAAGAGAAATAGTGAGTGAATAGAAAGATACTAGAATATTTCCATTGAATATGTGGTGGAAGCAGTGATGGAGGGAGTAGATGGTCAATGCCCAGCACAAGTTGTCAAGAAAAACAATCAAGCCACAAACTACAGGGCCCCCTTGGAGTCTAGATATTCAATCTCACAGTGGACACTTCATAAATACCTACTGGTTTTATAGAACAAGCGAAAACATAATGGAATCACGCTATGTCAGGATTTCCCCCATGTAACAGATTTTTCAAGGAAAATTATTCAACTTATTTAATGTAACAAGACATTTATTAGAGCATTCCACTGTATTTGTTTTCCCATTTATAATAATGGTTCCATGAGGCGGAATTTCTATTTTATTAAGAATGTGTTCAGCAGTGGACTAAGTATCTAAAGCTTTTGATTTCAAATTCAGTCCATGGCCAGCCTTCTCCCAATATTTCACTAGTTTTCTTCCCAGAGCATGCTTGGGAAATACTGAGTAATATAATATAAATTCCAGATATCACAGGCAGTGCCCAGGAAAGTGCCTTTGAAGTTATTATAAGTTCTAGAGTCGCTCACAAAATGCTACTCAGGGACAGGTCGAGCGCAGCAGGAGGCCACACCATACATGCGTTCATCCCATGATCACTGGAGGTCTACATTAAGAAAAGAAAAATGTGGATTTTAAATAGTGAGTCAAAAATGCAATGCCATCCCAATAGTATTGATCATCTATTCTCTAAGCTTTCTGGGAAAGCAAGGACCAAAAATCATTTGCACCCTCCCAAATCTTTGATACAGCCATAAATACTTAAGAGAAAGAGGGAGAGAGAAAGAGTCTAATCCCATCAACGACTTGCCAGCTTTATTTTTATATTTTACACAAATACTTGTTCCCCTTGTCTCTGGGCACACATTCAGAAGAATGACTTGCCAGTAGTTTTGGATGACTTCAAGGGAGGGCTTAGGATTTATTGATATAAAGGAAAGCAAGTACAAGCAAAAGACACTCACATTAACTCCCTTTATGTGCCTTCTGCAGCTTTGCAGATGACAGGGGCATCAATATCCAGTTAACTTTGCAGAGCAGTTAGTTATGTTGCTAAGAGCTTAAGAGGAAAAAAGTACAGGCTGGCACCCAGGGCCAACTGGGATGCCATCCTGAGGCCTGCAGGGTGTCTGCAGGGGCAGAGCCCCTGGCAGCTCGGGTTGATCCAGTAGCTAAATGTCAGGTTAACTTATCTTCAGGCCTGGAGATTCCATGGTATAAAGATAAATGAATAAATGGTGTAAGGGTACCACTTCTAAAGACCATATTCCCCTCGAGTGAAATAAAGGGTCATGGTGGAACCACCAGTGCCTCTCAAAACTTTCCACCAAATGGAGTCTTTCAGTGGAAATGACTACGAAGTAAATCCTTTGGTGGTGAGCCCAAAGGGATATGAGCAACTTGGAAATGGCGGGGCGGCAATCTTGAGGACTATACCCAGCAGTGGCAAGAAGAAAATTTCTTTGAACTTCTTTGTTTTATCTCTAATTTCCTTGCGAATTTGGCATTCTACCCCATAACATATCCTTCTTTGTTTTAACGTGAACATGAAGTGCTGTTATTTGGTTGTTTTGTTGGGAGTTGATGTTCTAGGAGGAAGCATCCGTTTTCTCTCCGTGCTTGTTACTCAAAGCCAGTTCGAGAAGCCTGGTCCTGATGGAAACGCGTACATTAGCAATCGCCATATGTTTCTTTGCCATAGTTCTCTTTAAATAAGCCATTCCCCACTCCCATTGTGCGAGAAAAATCTATAGGCTTTTATCCAAACCAAATACAACTGTCAACAGACCTAACAAGCAGTTATATTACACAGTTATACAAGAGAGATAACTCAGAGATGTAAAAGGAAGTGGCCACAATTCTTTGCTACATGCAGTATTTTTATACAAATGAAAAGCTCTGACAAATAATTCAAAAATAAAGGTTTCATTTTCTATTGAGTTTGACATTTCCAATCAATAGAGGGCATATATTGTGTCATCCATGTCACCAAATACAAGGAACCCAAAAGATTCCAGGGGCATGGGATGTATATTGTGGCATAGGAATATTCAAAATGATAGGGTAACCAAGTAGAGAACTATGGTACTTGCACCTTCTTGTAATTTTTTTTAATTTAAACTAAAAAAGAAATGAAGAAAAACTCCCAAGAGAAAAAAGTGATAAAATATACCTTCAGGCTCTCCACACTCCCAACCTGAACAAGCCGTTCTAAAAGCTGAGGAAAGGGGGCCGGCCCCATGGCCAAGTGGTTAAGTTCGCGCCCTCCTCTTCAGCGGCCCAGGGTTTTGCCAGTTCTGATCCTGGGCGCAGACATGGAACCGCTCATCAGGCCATGCTAAGGCGGCGTTGCACATGCCACAACTAGAAGGACCCACAACTAAAAATACACAACTATGTACCAGGGGGTTTTGGGGAGAAAAACGAAAAATAAAATCTTTAAAAGCTGAGGAAAGAAAAGTGTCTCCCCCGTACGTCTTGAAGTAACCCAGATAACATCTCAGTAACTGGTCTTTCAAATGGAGTCATCCACCCACGAGCACCAAGGCCAGCTCCTCCTACTCCCCTGCTCTTTAGAATGACATGCTGGTGTAAAACTTGGTATTTCTGACGCACTAGTGAAGGATTTGACCCGACCCCCACATCATATTTTGCCTAAATGGGAAGGATGGCCTGAAAAGTACTGCCATGAAACAACTCCCCAGCAACTGAGGAAGTCTTGTCTCGTGACTCCTTTAAATATGGTGTGGCAAAGGCAACAATAACAGCAACTACACTGGAGTGGTGATCTTCTTTTAAAATAGGTGGTTAGAGCCATATACTCTTTTCCAAGACAAATAGGAGTGATTTACACAGTTGCACAAAAATACTGTCTCCGATGTGATGCTGAAAGGGTAGCATCTTAACAAGCATAGTTTACAGATGAATTCCTATAGCTGACTAACATCAATTGATGAACAGCACATATTCCTACTCAGAACATGTACAACATTCACTTCCAAAACAGATGGTTCTATTGACGTCTCATCCTCAGCCTCATCATCTCTAAGCTGGAGATGATAGAGCTCTGACTTCACAGGTTTTTTGGGGAGGAATATGTGAGATACGGCATGCTCCAAAAAAGTGCTTGGCACTTCACACATTCCAAGAAGGTAATAAATTCTATCTGTTGTTGCTATTATTATTGCCATTCGTGAAACTATTAGGGACGTTATCAAACCAAAGTAATGTCTGGTCCAAGATGAGAAGCTTTGGAAATTAATAATGGCTATCATTTTTGAACACCTGTCAAATCTCCAGCATTACATTAGTGATATATATACACACATTATCTCTAATCTTACAACAATACCACAAAGGTATTAAGATCCCAATTTCGAAAACAAGGAAACTGAAACTCAAACACATTAATTAATTTGCCCAAGGTCTTACAGCTAGTAACAACTAGCTAATTATAGCTAGAATTAGTTTGTTACAGCTAGTTTGTCATAGCTACTATTAGTTAGTTTGTTATAGCTGGTATTAGTCAGTTTGTTACAGCTAGCTCGTTACAATTTAACTGTAGTAGTTGCCTTGTTTTTGCTGTAACAAACTCCAACACTTCATTGGCTTTTCACAGTAAAAGTTTATTTCTGGCTCACTAAAGTCCAAAATCAGTGTTTCTAATCTGCAGGCATTTCTCTTCCATGTAGACATTCAGAGATCTGGACTCCTTCCCTCCTGAGCATTACTGCTCACCATTTATGGGCTAGAACCCAAGCACTCGGTCACACTTCCTGCAAGGGAGACTGGGAAATGTAGTCTATTTATGTGTCCAGAAAAAAAATAAAACAGATTTGGTGAACACTTAGGAAGTCTTTGCTACAAGCTTTGAGGTCAAACAAACCTTGGTTTGAATCCTGGCTCCACAATTGACTAACCATGTGGTCAGGGACAAGTTACTTAAACTCTCTGAGCTTCTTCATTTCTAAGATGAGGATTACAATATCTTCATATGGTTGGTTGTGAGGATAAGTGATATAACAATAACTACAAATTTCCAACATTTCTTAAGTGCCAAGTAACATCCCAGCTTTTTCCACATTATCTCATTTAATTTCCACAATCAACCTATAGAGACTATTATTATCTTTATTTTACAGACAGAGGTTGCAATAGATGAAGTACAAAAATAGTCAACAATTGTTATGTCCCCCTGTATCCACACTCTATACAATGTGATTTTGCAGTAATTCTCATCAAAAGATGGAATCTCTACTCAATGATTCTGGTCTGGCCTTGTGACTTGCCTCAGCCAATAGAATGTTGGCAAAAGCAACACTATCAATTCCTTTTTATTATTCTTTTTATTGAGGCAACACTGGTTTATAACATTATATAAATTTCAGGTGTACATCATTGTATTCCAGTTTCTGTGTAGACTACATCATGTTCCCCACCTAAAGTCTAATAACCACCGATCACCGTACACATGTGACTTTTACTCCTTTTGCCCTCTCCCCTCCCCACGCTTCTGCTCTGGTAACCATCAATCTGTTCTCTGTATCTATGTGTTTATTTGTCATTGTTGTTATTGTTTTAATCTTCCACAATTGAGTGAAATCATACAGTGTTTGACTTTCTCTGTCTGACTTATTTCGCTTAGCATAATGCCCTCAAGACCCATCTGTGTTGTCACAAATGGCAAGATTTCATCATTTTTTATGGCTGAGTAGTATTCCATTATGTATATATACCACATCTTCTTTATCCATTCATCCGTTGATGGGCACTTAGGTTGTTTCCATGACACTGCCAATTCTGAGCCTAGACTACTAGCTGTTTTGGACCTCCACAACAACAACAAAAATTTGCCCAAGGTCATAAAACAACATAAAAACTAATCAACAAATAAAGGAGTTTTCAAGTAAGCAAAGCCTTAGCTTTGGTGTCATTACACTTGTCACTGATTGAGTCCACTCATACATGGGTATTTGTGTGTACACAAAAGCAGCACAGCTTATTGAAAACAGCATCAGCCTTGGAGCCAGGAAGACATGAATTTAAATACAGTGTCCAGGGTTAACTGGCTGTGTGATAACTGCAAGAATGGACACGTCTATCTCTTGGACATTGTGAGTCATCCTATGACTCTCTTCACATTGACTTCAGAAACTTCAGGACCAAATTTGTCTTCTGGCTCTTACAAGTTAATATACAGAGCTGAGACTGTGCGTTTTATATAATATCATCTTCTTTGCCTTCACTTAGTTTTTCCTTCATTAATTTTCTTTTCACCCTGATTTCCTCACTTGAAAAAAATCTTATATTTGTTTTGGCAAGCCCCTTTAAACCCTTTCTGGAAAAGCATAAATACATGAAGAATAAAATTGAATAATTTATAAATTATTGATAAATAATTGATCCAGCACAACATAATATCAAGTCAATGAATAAGTAAAAACCAAACATTTCCTCATCACCTCAATCACATCTATGGGAATATTAAACCCAAAGTATTTCCATCTAGCTCTAAAGACCTCAGTATGCATTAAGGTACTGAAGCAACTTAAATCCCTCCAGTGCTGTTGTTTCTTAGCATCACTTTCCTTACCTTTGAGTCACCACAGTATAAACTTAAGAACAGAAAGAAGTTCAAGATTTCCATGCTTCCTTGAGAAGAAAGGCGGAAGACTCAATTGGCTTCATTAATATACAGGGTATATTATTTAGAAAGAAAAGTTTTTTAACTGTCCAAATCTGACCCAAATGTAGATCAGACTATAAATCTGGGACTATGATCTCTTCATGGTAAATTCTTACAACTGAAGGGTCTGGAAAACTTCTAAAATCCATGACCACCAATGGCAGGGATGTCATAGAAGACATCCACAGTCACACACAGTAGTCGAACCATCAGAAACATAGAGAGAAGCGAGTGGTTAAAGCCCAGGCTTTGAATTGGAACAGACTGGCTTCTAATCCTGATTTTGTCACCTATTAGCCACGTAGCTAATGTTACTGTTAGATGATTTGTGACCTCTTCATAAACCCAAAGGAGACCCATAATTAGCATAAGGATTCCCAATACTTCAAAGACCCAGCTTAGGAGTGTCTCATGCTCCCCACCTCACCCCACCCCAACCCACTCTTCCCTCTCTCCTGGTGACAACAAGGGAACTGGGCCGGACTCCAGGGAAGGGCCCAACCCCACAACCTTTCCCCGTCACCTTCCCATCATTCTCCCTCCTCCCTTCTCCTCCTGTTCTTACTTCCCACCACTCATCTCTAACCCCACCTTTCACCTTGGTTTTCAAAATATTTTTCTTTTCATCTCTCCTCTCCTATTTCATGTGTAAGCTAAACACAACATGCAATAAAAAATCAAAAAATCTTGAATTTTTAGGAAAATCAGGCTTAGTAATAAGCCACTGACATCAAGATCCTGAAGTTTCTAGAAGTTTTCTTCAGAATCTCTACAAAAACCAGTGGGTAAAGCCTGGGCTTTGAAATCAGACAAACCTACATTCTACTTTGAGCTCCCGCTCTTACTACTAGTGTGTTCTTGGAAAAATCGGATAACCTGAGACTACTTTTTCCTTAACTGTTAAAGTGAGAAATTAAATGAGATAATTCATGTAAAGCTCTTAGCTCAGTGCCTACATGGCAAGTACGCAAGGGATGTCAGCTCTTATTCATCCTGTCATTGCCCTCCTCCTGTTTCTTGCACCTAGCTTTTTTTGGCCACTAGGATTCAAGAGAAACTGTTAATATTTTTTTTCTCTAACAGTATGTGGAGCAAGGAATTTTTCTACTATTCTTAATATACATCCATGAGAATTTAGCTTTATGATGTGCCATTATGGGCTAGCCTTGAAACCTAAACACTAGGGAAGGAGGAATATATTCCAAGTTGCAAATTCGGTTTGATAAACTTCAGATCACAATCTGTTCACTGGTTTTTAAGAGAAGACCTTAGAGTCAGCCTTTAGTGGAAAGACTCACTAATTCCTTTAAACTATTCCTTGGGTTCCTACCCAACTACATGTCACAGGTCTGGAAACAGAATCAGAAGGGGATGCAGAACAAGACTGGGATCAGAAAGAAGTGAAGCTGATCAGGGAGGCTCCCAAGAGACATATGGATCGTGGCCCTTATTGTCAGAGGAAACGAAGAATGAGGAATCCAGATCAAACGCTAAGCAAAATTTTGTGTAACTGGGTTGAAATAATACCCTTACATTTTCTCAATGTAGTAGACACTGTGGAATGTGTTGCCTCCTTAGACCCTCAAAAATTCTCTAAGCAGTAGACTCAGAAGGGTATATCCTACAGCCAGTACATAGTTCCAGAGCAGCATTTCCAGTGGTGGTTACCTACCCATCAGATGTACCTGAATTTCCAAAAGCATGAAATCTGAAATTAAAATCTTCTCCCTTTGCAGACTCTACCCTCTTTTTATCATCCTTCTGTTTCTACTTCCCTCTTTCCTGTAGCCTAGAATCTAGCATGTTCTAGTGAGTAGGTGAAAAAAAATAAAGAAAAAAATTAAGAAGGGAAGAAACGATGAAAATTTTCATTGCATATTGTCTGGGAAGAGACTGTATAAGCTTTTCTTGGCAAATGCAAACTATCTTTTTTCCCATTTATAAAAGTGAATTGTCTCTTTCTCATATTTGAATATGTCCTTGGGTGACAATCATCATAAAGGTCACTGGTAGATCTTCTTTCTTTTGCCTTCTTTTCACCTATGTTATCTGTAAAATGAAATAGATTCCTTCTATAAAATACCCTTGTAGCCCCCAATAAAGTCTCATATAACAAATTATGATGTGTGTCATTGGCTAGGTATGTTTATCTTTTGATTAGTGTAGTGAAACATGAATATATTTTTTTATGACATGGTGATTCCACAAATTCAAATATGGGCAAAATATTGGTAATTTATGTCATGGTAAATGTGATTAAATGAAGTGAACCATTTGTAAAGCTAAAGAAATAATAAAATACTTCAGTTTGGGAATTCATTGACTCACATACCTTAAATCTGAGTCAGGTTTCCTTCAATACTAGTATTGTGGAAAAAGGATTTGCTCCCTCCCATGCATCCCATGGCCAGATTTATCATTTTTTACTGCTCTTTTCCATTTTAGCTCCCTTTGTCATTGTAAAGTAATCAGAAGCAAATTCCATATTTTGCTATTTCAAGCAGATTTTCAAAATCAGAAAAATGATGGGAGTTTGGCCTCTTAGGTAATGATCTTTTCTTCTGCAATAAAACAAATTAAATACTGGTTTCTATTTCCTAACTTTGTTCTCTTTTCTCTCTTTACCATTCATTCATTCAACAAATATTTATTGTCACGCTGGATCAACAGTAAACACAGCAGACAGTCTCTATATCATTGCAGGTTACAGGGGTAGTCTTAGCTTCAGATGAAGCTTTCTATATGACTCATACAACATCTTTCAGCCCTGACTTCTCAGGATTGGCTCCATTCTTAAAGACATTTCTTTTCACAGTTCCAAACTGTCTACCAGCAGCTACTGGAGCTACCTCCTTACCCATTCACTTCTAGTCAGAAAGAGGGTCCATTCCTCTATAGCTCAAATAAACGACCTGGAGTTAAGTCTTGTTGGTCCCAATTGGTCTGATGTGGGTCATGTGCCAACTCCTAACCAATCAATGTGACCAGGGATATAGTATATGTGATAGACTTATGGCAATCACAGCTCACTGAGTCACTGCATAATGCTGAGAAGCTCAGGGTACTTTTAGGAAAACAGAGAAAGGTATGAAATTGATCCTGGAAGGAACAAGAGACGTCCGCTACAATCTCTGTCCTTACAGGGCTAGTAACCTCTGAAGGATTGGCAGAATCATCAGAATTCACCAACTCAGTGCACGCATGAATCATTTCTGAAACATGAGGGCAAACAAGTGTGCAGCCCTGGGAATCTTCCCATAGCATCAGGATGCAGGCCAAGTGTTCTGTGAAAAACCACCACTGAGCAGCCACCATATGCTCAAAACTGCTGGCCTCTGGCAGTAATTCAGAGGTGAAACCTTTTGTGTCCAATTAGCCTACACTTTGATTCCTGCACTCCCTCAGAATTCACCCTTATTTGTAAAGTTGCAGGTTTCAGATACCTTTGAGAAGAGTTGCTGAAAGTTAAAGTGTTTGCAAGGATATCAGTTTCCTTGGTTAATCATGATTTAATTTTCCCCATGTAGAGCTAGTTAGAGAAAACTGCTAATAGTTTGCTCCATTCAAAGCTCACATTGGTAAAAATATTTCTTCTCCATCTTGTTTACAACCTTGAATATTGGATTTAATTCTAACCTTACCTGTTACACTTCATCATCAATCTAATGCTCTAAGTTGGTGGTTCTTAATGGCCACACAATGGAATCACATGGGGAGCTTTAGAATACATCTATGCCTAGATATCTTCCCCAGAGATTCTGTTATCGTTGGTCCAGAGTGCCACCAAGGTTGAGAACCACTGCTCTAAGTAAAACCCTGTTGGAGCTGAAGATGCGTCTCCTAGGAAACATGCCCAATTTGATCATGCAACTAATTTAAATGCTATAGTCAATCAGTTAAAAAAAAAAACAGTTAAAATTGATTTAAGATTACATTAAGTTCAGAGATAGGAAGAAACGTTCTCCAGATCAACAGCAAGCCACCTATCCTGCATGCTTTTGCGTCCACCACCATAGATACATCTCCACATGTCTGCTGCCATCGCCTGGCCCAAGCCACCATCATCTCCCTGGGCCACTGCAACAGGGTCCCAAATCTCTCTTGCCTGCTGTCACACAGCAGCTAGGGAGAGATTCTTAAAATATAAAATTAGAACACGTCACTTCCTTCCTCAAAAACCTTCAAAGGCTTCCTACTGCTTATGCTACAAAATACACAAACTCTCCAGGCCATTGTCTGCTCACTCCCTCTCATTCACTACAATGAGGACACAATGACTTTTCATTTCTTCCATATCTTTTCCATCTCAGAGCCTCTGAATGTGTTGTTCCCTCTGCCGAGAATGTTACACACACATGTACATATCTCATCTATTCCCACTACACACGCAAAGATTCTTTGCTTTTCTCACCTTACTTATTGCTAAGATCTCAGCTTAAATGTCACTTCCTCAAAGGTTGTCCTTGACCCCTAATCTAAAGTGAATCCCCTGTTTCACACCGTCGTAGCGCCTGATTTTATGTCTTCCTAGTGTGGGTTTGCTTGTATGGTATCTGGCTCCCTCTCTAGAATACAAACTCCCCAAAGACAAGGATGACTCTGTTTTGCCCACCCATGTATGCCCTAGCACCAAACCCTGCCCCGACCCTTACTAGATGCTCAATAAATATTCATGGTAAATGAAAGAAGCATGTATTATTATACCATTTACCTACACTGAGGGATATTGTAAGAAATAGCTTATGAAATGCATAGCCATGTTAACTCAGGATGATGTTTAGAATCCTTCACTACACTATGTGATGTGGTCTCTTTATGAAAACCCATAGGAGAGAGTTTTTCAGTCTCAGTGCTAGGAATAGTTACATTTCTCTTGAGTAACCAGTTGGTGTTTCGCTACCATATTCCATAAATCATTAGATTTTGATTCTATAATGATTCTATAAATCATTAACCAATTAGGCTTCCCTCTTTGCTTTGACTGATAAGAAGCCCAGAGCCAAATTCGTGATCCTCCCCAGACCCACCCTCTACCAGCACCAGAACAGACCCTCATGGTATGTATTTTGCATCTAACCTCACTCCAGTTTCATCTCACTCCAGTTTCAGCAGATCATTTGCTGCTAGCTCTAGATTTTTTTAATATATTGTTTATTCCTCTTACCTTTCTTTACTCTTGACCAAAAGACCAAGAGCTCTACAATTCTCAAGAGGAAAGCCCTTCCAAATCCAAGGTAGGGTCATGCAAAGGGACAGTCAATAGATACTTGTTAGTCATTAATCATGAAGATCGCCTGTCAGTTGCTGACAATCCCTCATTTTCCCTGTTCCTCCTTTTTAATTATAATGTATCTATAAGTCATCTTAAATACTCTCTGGAACTAAGCAAGACATAGTAAATAAATTGAATAATGATAAGTTATTCAAGGAAAAGAGGAAGAATATCTATATGATGAGTTGTGTTTCAGGGGATTCAATAAATAACACCTCTTGTCCCTGCTTGAGAAAGAGAAAGAAGAGCCCAGCGAAAAAGACCAGACTGGGCTTCAGTACATGGGTTACAGTGGGCTTCCTAATCCATCACGAAAAAGCGATGGAAAACAAAGGCCTATATGTATCCAGAGAGAGCAGAGCTTTTACTTCTCTTGGCAGACAGATCCCAAAGGGAAAGAGGGTGCATGCCCAGTTACAGCTCCCAGATTTACCAGTCACATGGCTCTCCACTCTCTCCACTCCCCTGTGGGGTCAGGCCAAGAGCGTTAACACTAAGTAATACCCTTCATGTGCAAGCGTTACGCCAAGGGAAAGGATGTCTCTCTCTCCCCAAACATCATTGACTTCAAAGTATTTATTTCAGCTCGCAGATATTTTATAACATAAAGTTACTGTATTAGTTTTCTATTGCTGCTGTAACCAATTACCACAAGCTTATTATCTTACATTTCTGGAAGTTAGAAATGTATCTTACTAGGCTAAAATTAAGGTGTTGGCAGAGCTGCATTCCTACAGGTTCTAGGGGAGAATCCATTCCTTGCCTTTTCCAGCTTCCAGAAGCTGCTCTCATTCCGTGGCTCATTCCAGCCTCTGTTTCCATTCCAATATCTCCTTCTCTGACACTGACTCGTCTGCCTCCCTTCCCCTTACAAGGACACTGTGACTACATTGAGCCCACCGGGCAACCCAGGATGATCTCCCCAACTCAAAATCCTTGACTTAGTCACATCTGCAAAGTCTCTTTTGCCATGTAAGGTAACACATTCCCAGGTTTGGGGAATTAGAAGGTGGATATCTTTGGGGGACCATTACTCTGCCTACTATTGTTACACTGAATCATTAGATGTCTGTGGATATGCCAAGGAATGAATTTAGGATGCGGTTAAAACTGTCTCCAATATCTGGTACCATCCATTTAAACCAATTCATGTATTCAAACAGTTCAGTTCAGACATGATATAAAACACTTTTTCACCCTGGAAAAGTAGTCCAGGGATATTTCTAAAGGTGATTTTAACCTTAAGAAAAACATCACTGCTTCCTAACCAATAGCCCTCTAGCATGCGGCTGTGATGAAAGAAGCTATTTTGTTATTCCTCCTGCCTGGAATTCACCAGACTCTCTGTGGTCCCCCAAACCCTCCCCACCCCTTCCACTCACAACACCTACAATGTCCTACCCTCCCTTCACCCCTCCAGTCCCATTCCCAGAAATGCAGCAGCATCAGAACAGGGACATGAAGATGGGATAAGAAGCATCTCTCAAGAACAGGAATATGAAGATGAGATAAGATTTGTCAGAAAAATTAGGAAATTCCCCACAACTGTTTAAGAAGGATTTGGCGGGATTGTTAGATCATTTACTGCTAGCTCTAGATTTTTTTAATATATTGTTTATTCCTCTTACCTTTCCTTATTATTGACCAAAAGGCCAAGAGCTCTACAATTCTCGAGTGGAAAGCCCTTCCAAATCCAAGGTAGTGTCATGCAAAGGGACAGTCAATAGATACTTGTTAGTCATTAATCATGAAGATCGCCTGTCAGTCACTGACAATCCCTCACCCAAATACCTCAAAAGCACAGAGATTTTAGATAATATTTTAAATCATTTGTTTAGTGTTTTCCCTCACTGATTTAGGCCACTGCCGGCTTCTTGCCTATCTCTGCTTTCTTCCAGCCATTTCTATTTTCAGGCGGGTCAGCACTCATTGATTCATAAGGCTGCTCCCTTCTTGCTCTTCCTGGGATCATATGACAAAAACAACTAGTTACAAATGCCATACCTCACGGAGCGCCAGAAGACCTGATCCTCCGACCAAGTCTAAAAGAGAAAACTCTTTGCTGACCATTGAAGGGTCAGCAAATGTGATGATTTAAAAAAACTGTTTGGATTTGTCTCAAGAGGCTTGGTTAATGTTCATTTATTCTCCCTAATTCTATATTTTCAAAAAAAATCTGGAACATAATCAGCACGTACGCTTTGCTATTCTTTCTCTCTGCTTCTTGGCTGGGGAGTCAGATTTGGAAGCAGACTCTGCAGCTCTAGCACCATCCCCCACAGAGTTCCCGGGCAGCATGGCAGTGGCAGTGCTGCTGGAGCCAGTCCCTGGCAGAGGTTGGGGTCAAAGGCTTGGGCTGCTCCCCCAGGCCCTGAAATTGACAACCTCAATGGCTGCCTTATGTCACTCAAGACTGGATCAGGGTTGTCTCATCTGTCAGTGCTGAGAACTAGCCAAACACTCCATCATTGTCTATCTTGGAGTGAGCCCAAGCCACGGGCTCAATAGCCTTCCTTGTTTTCTAGAATTGATCAATGTCAATTCAGCAATTGTGCCTCCTGGCATCCACACCAGAAGGTATCACCAGGACCTTCTGCCGTGATTCCCAGTGTGCTGGGAAAGCTACAAGTCTCCGCAAAGTCCCCTCCAACCTATCAGCTGCTCCTAAGATCCCCGTCAGAGATGGATCCGTTTGACGTGACCCTCTTTAATGTATACCCTTCTTGGTGAGCGGGGGTGGATTTTAAACTATCCATTCACCCAACAAATATCCATTTATTGAATACCCATTACTTTCAAGACTGTGCTGGGACCCAGAAGTCTGTCTTTGCCTGTAAGGAGTTCACAGCCTAGTCAGTTATTAATCATTTGTAGAATCTCAATGTGTGGGAAAAAAGAAAGAGGGATAGATTTTGATAAGGGAGGAGAGGAAAGGAAGAAACCAATTACTAGGCCAGAGGGAAAAAATGGGGTGAGGGCAGCTCACCCAGAGAAGACACAAATTTGTCTGACTTCACCAGCTGCTCCTAAAACACGTCTGCACAGGCCCTTACGGTGGACAGACAGACAGACAGCAGTTGGAGCTACTTCCACAGTTCCAGAAGCACACTGTTGTAAACAGGTCGCAGAACTTCAAAAACACTCAGAAATCCCCATATAGAAGAAAGCACATTGGTTTTTATTAGGCTCCAAGCTGCTAGGTACAATCTACTGAAATACTGAAATAAATGACTGAGGGCTGGCCCAGTTGTGCAGTGGTTAAGTTCGCACATTCCACATTCCACTTCAGCGATCCGGGGTTCGCCCGTTGGGATCCCGGGTGCAGACATGGCACCGCTTGGCAAGCCATGCTGTGGTAGGCATCCCACATATAAAGTAGAGGAAGATGGGCATGGATGTCAGCTCAGAGCCAGTCTTCCTCAGCAAAAAGAAGAGGATTGGCAGCAGATCTTAGCTCAGGGCTAATCTTTCTCAAAAAAGAAAAAAAAAAGAAAGAAAGAAATTACTGAGAAAATCAGCCCTTTTCATGGTCTCATTTGCCCAAATTGCTTGCCTCTGTTCCCCCTCTCACATTTTGAGGTCAATTTCCCCTCAGCCATGACCCAGAGGAGTGAGACAACAGTTTCCAAGCCTCAAGATTCCTTGTTTATCACTTTACCTTTTTACCCTCTTGTTTGGCCAAAGTCCCTTCCAGGCCTCAAAGGCCCACTGAGGAAACCGGCAGCCCTCACAGGAGGCTGCCCCAGAAGCAGAGGCCATGGGCTCTTTGTGGGACCAGTAACGAGATTAGTCCCCCACCCCCTTACTTTCTGAAGACCAGTGAAGGGACCAGTGAGAGTGAGCGCTCTGGCTGCTGTCCAGACCCAGTTCGTTCCTGCATTTCTTCTGTGGAGTGTACCCCGCTCCATATAAATCTGTCAGCCCCCGAGGGAATCAAAGAAGCCACGTTTAAGGGAAGGATGAGAGCCTTGTCACTTGAAGTGTGACCCACAGACCAGTATCAAGGGCACCACCTAGACGCTTATTAGAAATGTCGGATCTCAAGCCTCCTCTCACCCAAAACCAACTGAATCAGCATCTGCGCTTTTACTAGAACCTTCATCATCTCCCAACCCTCCCGATCCTTACCTGCCATCCTCGTGATTCGAAGACACCTCTGATGACAGCAGGATGTAAACAGCTCCACTCTGCTCCCTCCCCCGTCTCACACGCAACTCAAGGGCCACCTGCTCCGTGTGCTGTCTTTTCTATCTCCGTGTTGGAGCCACATTTCTTGGGGCTTCACCAAGAATGCCTCCTCCACCATTAATAGAGGGATGCTCTGTGTCATTGGTGACCAAGTCATTTACCAATCATCTTCGCACCTTTATTCATCAACCTCATGCTTCTGTAGCTCATGCCCTGTGTCCCTTACCCATCACACTATACACAATTGGTGGTGACATCAGTTCTCACCTAATAAACTCTGTGACTAAAAATATCCTTTTATCATTCATTTGCTGAATCCCTATAATGGGCCAAACCCTACGCTAGATACTTGCTCTCTAGCTAAGAGCTTATAGATCAGACTGTGCAGTTGTACCACGTAGCCCTTGTATTAGTCAGGGTTCTCCAGAGAAACAGAACCAACAGGATGTGAAGAGAGAGAGAGGAAGAGATTTATCATAAGGAATTGGCTCGTGTGATGATGGGGACTGGGAGGCCCAGATCTGTAGTGCAAGCCAGCAGGCTTAAGACCAAGGAGCGCCGCTGGTACAGGTGGAGTGCAAAGGCAGTCTGTTGGAGAATTCCCTACTACTCAGGGGAGGAGCATTCTTTTCAATCTATTTAGGCCTTCAACTGATTGGATGGGGCCCACCCACCTTATGGAGGGCCATCTGCTGTACTGATGAAAATGTTAATCTCATCCAAAAATCCCCAGAATAATGTTTGGCCAAATATCCAGACACCCCATAGCCAGTCAAGTTCACATGTAAAATTAACCATCACAGCCCTTATTAGAAACTCATTTTAGGAGGGGAGGGAGTGGCACAAGTGTCACAAGGTGGGGGCACCAGAGCTGCAGCAAAGGTGATAGACATGTGTTGGTGAAGCCTCCTAACAAGGCCAACACTTTGGTTTTCTACAGTGTCCTTGGCCTGCCCTTTTCCCTTTACTGTGCCCTCATGGAGGACAGGTATCAGCAGGATATAATTCCACACAGAAGCGGACAGGCCAGACAGAAGCGACAAGAGTCTCTTTATCAGCCCTCCCTCCCCCCAGAGCCAGGCACCGCAGGCCCAGGCGCAGACGCCCTTCCCTCCACAGTCAGCTCCAGTTGGGAGTGTAATAATCCTTCAGAATAGGTTTGGGTTTTCCCAACTGAGGGTCATAGGTCAAGACCGAGAAAAGTATAAAGAGGCCCCAAGTTAGAGAGCTCTCCGGGTGACCAGGTCAGTCCAGGACAACCCTAGAAATGTCACGGAAGCTCTGAGCTAGACCAAAACAGCCGAGCTATCTAGACCGATCCAGCTCCTGGAAACGCCATGGAGTGGGGCCCACGCTGGGCTCGCACGGATTCGTTCCGATGAGAGTAAGCCAGCCACAGACCGCTCTCCGTCCTCTCCCTCTTCTCTCTCACTCGCACCCCCAATCCTTGTCCTCAGAAATCTGACTTTTTTCCCCCTCCTTGGTGGTGTAATCTCTCTGGAATCACTGGAAAAGCCACTGAACACCACTCCTCCACAGCCCCACCGCCACACCAGTTGCCGTGCGCCTCACTTCACAAGGACGGTGCTGGTCCAGGGAAGACGATTTCACACCCCTCCGTACATACAGAGTCCCACTGCCACACGCACAAGGCTTCCAGGGGCACCGCCTCATTTTGTTTTTGTGCAATTAGCAGTGACAAGAGGGCCATCGTCTGATCTCTAATCCCCCTCTACCCTTGGCCTGTAACTTCCTGGTCTAGCAGAGACTCCAGCTCCAGCTACCCATAGTGTCCTTGACACTGGGGTACCTTAAACTGCTGAGCGCGCATGGGTTCCCAGAGAAAGACACGATGCTAGTATGTTAAGAGAGTTTGGTAAATGATCCCTTGACCTGTTAAAACAAATACCTGCATTACGGATGTGTTGGGGATACAAGAAAAGGTATTAAATTATAAATGTTTGTTACCTTTCCCTTCTCCCTACTCCCCCCACCCCTTCTGCTGAGGAGAGAAAGTGCATTTGGCTCCTCAGCTTCCTCTCCTCCAAAGCCCAAAGGAGAGCACCGGGTCAAGCCCCGGGCTTTCTTGTGTCGGCAGAGAGGAGACTAAACTATTTATAGAAGGTGTGCTGACGAAGAATGCAGGGTAGGGGCAAAGCTTCGAGGCCATGGTGGCTACGAAAAATACTAAGAAGAAGATGATTTTAAGAAGCAGTGCCGTGGTTTATCATTGCAATCCCCCTTTGGTGTCTTTATCTTTTACATAAGGTCAGAATGGTTTATAAGGACTGTGGTTGTTAGCGTTGTGTGTTCTTGAACGTGAAACCACATTGAGACTCTACTACATGGCTCCCCACTTATTATATATTTTTTGCATTTTTTTAAATCCTTTCAAATGCATAGGAATTCTACTAGATTAGTTTCACTTCACCAAAAACCTGACAGAAAAGCATCAGCAAAACCAAGAACAAGATTTCAAAGCCTCAGATTGTGAATCCATTGACCAGTTGACCTCAGGGCTGAGCATCATACGAGGCCTCTTTCTAGCTTTGAGTGGCGGCCTGCGGGAAGCCAAAGCTCAGTGCATCCCTTGTCTGGCTATGAACCTCTCCTCACAGGACTGGGAGCCATGAACTTCGTGTCACTGATCGGCATCCCCAAAATTACGCTTTTATTTTTAGACGGTGTGAGGAAAATCAGTTGGGGGAAAATATGTGAGCAAGGACATAAAAGTGGTAGATGTTACCTTATACAAACTCTGAGACAATGCTTAACAATGAAGTAACAAGATGGGCTCACAGATATTCATTGCAGAAAGGATCCGAGAACCATTTTATCTCAAATTGTCATACATACATCCTCCTTTGATCATAATTAAACAGCAAGTCCTAATACTTCTTGACAGTTGTTGGGAAGTAAAAAATAAAGTTACCTGAAAAGAATCTCTATTCTGGTGGGGAATATTAGACAAAGATAAATGAAATAAATAAAGGAAAAAAACACAAATATGTAAAATTCTAGGATCCTGAATAACAAAGAGGCAGATGAGAAAATATAATCTAGGACAACAATCATGCACAAAAGAAGAAAATAGAGAAAAATAGCTGAATGTTCTCAAATTATCTTGTAATACTTTAAAAAAGAAGTTGAGAGCAGAAACACACACTCTAAATATTCACTTGGCCAGTTTATGTCACTATGCCCAGACAGTGTCAATAAAGGGCTATATTTAGAACCAATTTACTGCTGTTGTCTTTACAGCTCACATACTTCTTTTGGTTTACAACTAAGACATCCTGGCAGATTCTGGCATCCTCAAACGCACAATATTTTCTTGGTACCTTTGAAAAGCAAGTATAGGTAGAACATTAGTGGTTCATCATAATTCTCTGCAAAAGATAAGTTGCTCTGCAATGCACAGTTTATAAAGCTCCACTGCCGCAGACCCATTCATCACAGCTTCCTACTCGTAAAAATATAAGCTTGGTCTTACAGCTTAAAATGAATCTAGATAAGCCTCAGACAAAATCAGAGAGTGAACTAAGAAGAAATGGTAGAATTTAAGTGATGAGAGACAACTTAGATGGCATTTAATCCAATCTAGATATAACAGTAATAATAACAACACAATAACCACAACTGTCGAGCGCCCAAGTATCATTTTTTTCCTGATTTACATGTTCATGGTAACAAAGTATGGAAAAAATAAAAAGTGTTTTCTATAAATACTTTTACATACCCGATGTAGAATTTTATCTCCTACTATCTAGACATTATAGCCTCAGTATTTTACCACATTCCTCAGTATTCTTTAAAAGCTTACTTTTTAAGGTTGCTCCATAACTGATTAGGACTAATCCCCAATTATTGAACATTTAGGTTGCATCGAACTGTTAGCTATTATAAACACTTTGGTAATGGATAGTCTTATATGTATACACTGCTGTGCGTTTATATGACTATTCCTGGGGATACACTGCAGAAATAGCATTGCTCAGTCCGACAGACCCATGTTTAGGCATATGATCTATATCACCAAATGGCTTACCAGAAAATTCGAACTAGTTTGCATTTCCCCCAAAAGTGTATGAGTGCCCACATCTTCACGTGCTCACCAACACTGGGTGTCATTCTCTTCATCTTTATAAATTCATAGGCCAAAGATTACAGCTTGTTTAATTTGATTTTTTTTTTACTCCCCTATTCCTTGGCTCTTTATTTATTTGTAAATTGTCTATATTCTTTATTTATTTTCTTCTGGGTTAATTATTATTCTTATTGATTAGAAAGTACCCTTATGTATCAAAGATAATAACTTTCTTCAGCCCTCACATATTGTGACCATTTTCCTGGGACATTTACCTTTCTTTCTCTTTTTAAAGTGAAATATAGCAATCATTTTCTTGAAGGTTTCTTCCACTTGCTTTCATATTTTCAAAGTCCTTTTGTATTTTAAAAATAGTAACCAATGATCTAAATACAATACACTGAATACTTCCTCTCTTCCCCTTTCCACTTACCATATACAAAATCCTTACATATGAAGTGGGCTCTGGGGCTGAGATTTCTCTTCTGTTTCACTTATTCCTGTGCTGGCGCTGTACTGTTTTCATTAGTATAACTTGATAATACATCTTAACATACATTAGCACAGTTATCCTGTCATTCTTTTTTAATTGTTAGCTGTTCTCACCAATTTAATTTTTAATATAACTGCTATGATCTGTCATGTTCCCAATTCAACAATCCTATTGGAATTACCTTAAACTCATTAAACTGGGAGGTCTAACATCTTTACAATATGGAGCTTCCCACCCAACACCATGAGCTGTTTTTCCATTTGTCTTCTTCTATGTATCTCAGCAAAGTGCTTTTTGTGCCTTTTTGCATAAAGGTTTTGCATATTACCAGACACATTATAGTTTGTTATTGTTGTGAAAAGGATATTTTCCAACTAGTTACAGCTGTTACCTGATAGAATTTTTATGAGTCTAATAATTCTTGGAAACTCTTGGCAGGAGCACACAGGTCCACGTTTGTCATCACCTAGTTGTCGAATTTCCTTAGTGACTATTTCTAGACCAGGAGGGGAGACTGCTGTTACATACAGACAGCCCCGTTCCTATGTGTGTGTCAGATATGACCAAAAAGATAAAATTTACAGAATGCTACCCAGATATTAAGTTTTTCCCCATACATTACCTCATCTGATATTTACAAAACCTATCTAAAGCGAGTGGGGTACTCTATTGTAATCGAGTTATTATTAGTCTCATCTTAAAATGAGGAAACTGACATTCAGATGTGACTCACTCGCCTGGAGAACTTGATAAAAATGCAAACTTCTAGGCCCCACCCCACACGGGTTTCTTCAGAATCTTGGAGAGGGCGTGTGGAACCAGGGAATCTGTGTTTTTAATTAGCTCCCTCTGGTGGCTGCCATGAAACATTGCAATCACTCAGTCAAAATCAAGGTTAAAATTTAAAGTTTCTGCCTCATAATCAGGTATTTACTCCATCACACCTCAATGGCAGCTTAATTATTGTGAGTTTCTAGTGATGTACGAATATGACTGAAGAGGCTGGCTTGGTTTTTTTTTTAAGTATGTCTTTATACAGGGTTTCTGCAAGAAGCATGCTCTGGTTTGCGGACCACAAGCCTCTACATGCAGTCTTCACTTACAACTCAGTCACTTCTTCCCAAAGTCTTAATTAAGAGACAGCTCCCCTGTGCCCTGTGGGTAATGCCAGGGGGCCTGGCTCCTGTGTTTGCACAGCCACAATGAACCTCAGGACACCTTGGCAGTGCTCCTGCCCTACCGTCCTTGGGGTCTGGCAGCCCTGCAGCCAGTGAAAGTTGCCTGGAAAAGTGAAAGAGTGCCCTGAGCACAGATCCCACCACCAGAGACACGTTTCCACAGCATCCCCTCACAGCAAGTAGGCCCGCTCTAGTGTAGGATGTCATTGCTGGTGACCCCACCCTGCCATCTCATGTCCAGAAATGCTCACAGTGACCCTTTGGGAAATGCTGATGACTCCTCTAGAGAAAACAGACACCTCGGAGGAAATCTTTACTTTGATTGGAGTTTAATGTACTTTTCAGTCACTCAGTCAATATTCATGGAACTACATGCCAGGCCCATGCTAAACTCTGGGACATGAGAATAAGTAAGACAGAGAACTTTACAGCCCAATGGGCAAGTAGGCATGGAAACGGGCTTAAAGTACGTGGGCACGGCGGAGTTACGGAAGTAAGTTTTCGAGATTACGGGAGTTTTCCAGGCTGACAAGTATAGGAAAAGCATTCTAGAATTTCTTTTCCAGAATTCCAGTGGGAACACCTTGAACAAGGCATCACGAGCATAAGAGATTCCAAGAAGTGTGGATTATAGGAGGAAAAAAAAATAAAAGAGGGCTGGAAAAGTAAACCAGGCGCCAGACTACAAGGGCTTTGTACTTTCTTGAAAGGTATTTGAATTTTATCTTGGAGAGCCACGGCTGCCAGAACTCTGGTGGCAGTGAGGAAGGAAGCACAGAAGATGGAGCCAGGAGAACAGATGCCAATTAGGGGTCTTTCGCAACTGACAAGGTTGGAGCGTGAGGGGCTGCAGGAGAGCAGCTACAAGGATGGCAAAGAGGAGTCAGATTCTAGAGATATTGGCAGGTAGAATTGGCAGGATGTAGAGACCAAACGAATGTTGAGGAAGGAAGGGTGAGGCCAAGCAAGACTCTGAAATTCCAGGATGTGAGTGTCTTGGATCATGACTGTCTTGGTTTGGCCTCATCCCCAGTCAGTTCCAAGAGTCCTGGAAATGAGCAAGCTCCTCCCCGTCCCCCTCCTCCTTCCTCTCCTCCTCCTTTTCCATCATCAGACAAGTACTGACAAGGGCAGAGCTTTCCTGAACACTCACCCCACACCCAGAACCAGGGCAACTTCATTCCAGCAAACTCTGTTGCCAAAAGTATTGTTATTTAAGAAGCCATTCTCTCCGTGATGTACTTTACATTTGTGTAAACTTTGGTGTACAAAATTTCCATATACGATCTCCTTTGCTCCTCAAAGACACTTCACTTACCAATAAGAAAATTGAGATTTAAGGAAGCTGTGGTTTGCTCAAAGTCCCAGAGTTCGTTCACAGTGAGTCCAGGGCTCTAACCAGTCCTTCCACCTTAAATCCGGGAGGTTACAACTTGACATAACTACAAACCAAACTCTCTGTCACAATAGGTAAACCTAAAGGAGAAAAGAAATATGACCAGGGATGGAAGATGCATGGCAGATACACATTACCCTGTTCAAATGGGGTGCTGCTTATTGTAGGATGAATACACAGACCTAACAAAAGAAAGCCCTCAGCTCAGAGTCCTAATAGATTCTTAGGAAGCTCAGTCTTTGTTCTAAGGAAACAGCACCTTGTTCCAAATAAGAGACTTCTCCAAACAAGTGTTATTTCACACACACAGTCTGCTGCTCAGGAAAGAAGAGGCATTATTTTCAAAGAAGGGAAATGAACTGGCTGAGGCGAGCTGTGTAGATGGGTGAAAAGGGTTTCAAGCCACATTAAGGGGAATGTGTATCTTGGAAGGATGGAACCCCTCCAGGAAGGAATTTACCACCTTTCATATTTATGAAAATGTATTTACTTCTAGTTTCATACTGTTTTCTAACTTATTTTAATTTGAGAGGAATCTCATCTCAGATGCTTCTAAGTTGGTCCCTTATAGAACATACATGCACAGTAATGAGGCTTAAACCAGGTCCCAAACACACATAAGCAGCTCCTAAGAGTGGACACTGGAGCTCGGTGAGTCACTGTCCCAGGTGGTGCCTTCCAGAAAGGAAGACGAGCAGGGGACGAGGGTCAGTTAAGAGAGGGAAAAGGTCAGCGGATGCTGCTGAAGGTGTCCAGTCAGCACCACGATGAGGGTCAGAACTGCAAGTTTTCATGTAAGTTCTCCATTTTTTGCAGCCCCCAGGCATAGACAAGCTGCTGCGATGATTAGCCCTGACTTTTAAACAGCTTAGAAAGAGTTTTTTATGCCCCTTTAGGATAAACATGATTTGTTCATTTTCCAGGTGAGAGAGACAGTTACTGAATCGCCCAACATCTCACCAAATGAGTGGCTAAGTATGAACTTAAATTCAGACATGGAGAAAAATTATCTGAACCTTGAAGATGAGGCCAAGAGCATGCAACTGTCCTTTCAACGTCATGCTGGGGTGTTTAACACCCTCCCCCCAAGGACTAATAATCTAGGGAAATACATCTTTCTCTGGTTCTGCTATTAACTAAAAGCTTAGACTTTCTGAAGTTGCTTATCAACTTGTGAATCTTGTTGGGGAGAGATGCAAATAATTCCCGTTAGTAGAAAAGAGAACCCAAAGGCTCTCCTTTCCAAAGGACAACAAGCAGTTTTCTATTGAACCTAGCCGTCTTATTGTCACATTTTGCTTTTAAAGTACCTATAAATGCCCAGCTCCTCAAAATGCTCTTTGAACAAGATTTACCATCTTACCGGCTCTCTCATGAATGAGTTAACGCATCTTTGACATGTCTTCATCCTATATTTGCAATGAAAGCCATGTTTTTAACTTTCTTAAAATTCTACTTCTTGCCTTATCTATAGTCTGGTGTTTCCTCCTCCATAAGAGCACCTTTAGGGTACACACCCACACACCTAGTCAGGTCTGCCTCATCCAACCTGCCAAATCGAGTACCCTTGACGAGAGTGCCCAGAGAGCTGGTGATGTGCTGGGAATGGAAGGGCGATGGAGCCTCTGTCATCACTGACCTCGCATTTCCACCACTCCAGCTCTCAGGATTCATCACATACTCGTCATACAGATTCAAAAGACTGCTCCTGGCAGATGAGATGGCCAGCTCACCACCCAACAAGGAAGGGGCTTTCAGCCCTGTTCCTCATGCTGCTGATGGGCGGGACTGGGAAGGGCTGAGCTGGCTTACACAGAATGACTAACACTTCCCCATCCAAGTTTGCGAATGACACACAGTTTTGTGAGGTGACAGAACTGCCAAGGCGAATAGGCGCAGGTCCTGCCTGGGACATTTTCTGTCTTGGTGAAATGGACTGAGTCTCAAGAGACCAAACCCACAACTGACATCACTAGCACCTCACTCCAACTCGGGAAATCAACCACTCCAATCTCTACGAAGAAGAAACACAAGGAGGCAAGTAGTTTAATGGATTTGGAGAAGAAGGCCTTCATTTCACACACTTAACAGGTCACTGACAACTTTTCACACTTTATTGAGGGAACCATCTGAGCCATTAGCAGGTCATTTGACCCACTCTCTTTAAAACCTCGCTAAGCTCAGAAAACAACTCTAATAGCTCCGAGAACAGACAGCACTCTGGGACTTTACCTGACTACTGTCTGCCAGGCAGGTTGGCTGGCTGCAGGCGCTTCCCAGCAGTTAGACTCTTGCCAGAGAGCTTCAGGCTCCGCACATGTTGAAGGCCTTCCTTCTGCCTGAGTTGCCCCTGTGCTCCGTTTCTGTACCATGCATTCAGCATCTACCACACATGCTGCATTCTGTTCCGGGTATGGGGTGTGGAGATTCTGTCCTCAAGGGTCTTCCTGTCCAGTGGGAAATGTAAGACACAGATCTAAATAGCTATCGTTCAGGGTAAAAAGTGACTGGTAATTCACAAATACGATGAATTTTTGCTCCAGTTAATGTGCACTGAGTATACAGCGGCGAGCAAGACAGACTAGTCTGCCCTCTTAGGCACTTATTGAAGGAGGGAAACCAACAGTTGTTCAGCACCTACTTTGGGCCAGACTTGGTGCCAGCATTTTCTCATTTAATTTCTTCCTCCTGAGGACTCTCTTTAGTAGGTGATCTTATCCCCATTTTTAATAAACAAGAAAAGAGGGGCTCAGAGATGTTAGGTGACTTTCCAGAGGTCACTCCAACAAAGATAAGATTCGAATGCAAAACCATTTAACTTAAAAGATCCTGCTCTTTCAACCTCACTACATTTACTATCAGCATTTTAGGGCATACCTTCCTTCTGTGCTGTTGTGACTGATTCATTTCCAAATTGAGCAGCCTCACAGGACACAGGTTGGCAAACCATAAGCATCCACTGCTAGTTCAAGATAAGGACACACAAAGCCATTTGTACCTCCTACAATGTGTGGTTAGTGCCGGGATCTGTCTCTGGTTGTCCTTTGATGTGCTCTGGCATCAACTGTGTGATCGGCTTATCTTCCTTCCGATAAAATGGGAGAATAAAAGAGCAGATAAGAGGGAATAAAAGTGATACCCAGAGATAGAGACACAGCTCTGCCCCTTCCTTTAGGAGTCCTCCAGCAGGGCTGGGCCCACACACAGACAGAGTAGACAGCCACCACACAGCAAAGCTGAACGCCAACATGGCTTCCAGCCAAAAAACGTCATTCTCCCTCCGCCCAACATTTTGCCTTAACCCAAGGAAATTATTTTAATTCCTCCTCTTTCACTTTCTTTGGGAAAAAGTAGAATTCAGGACTTTCATAGCTCAACAAAGCCTTCAGAATAAAATCTAAATTAGTGAGTTATGGCAGCCAGCCCTGCCTACCCACCTCTTCTGTACCATCTCCCCCAGTGCACCCTGGGTAACTTTGAACCATCCTTTGTCTTGCCCCCAGTGTACCCTGGGTAACTCTTGGCCACCTTTAGGACTCAGCTCAGACATCTCCTCCAGAAAGCCTTCTCTGACCATGCTTCAGCAGTAAATGTGTGCACTCACAGTAGTGTCCCCGATGTGTGTTCCCACGCACCACCCCCCCCCCCCAGTGCACACATGCATGTGCACATAAGCATGCACGCACAGTAATGCTCCTACTTTGGGCTCCCACACCCCACCACGCTGCCCCAGCAAAGCATTTACTACATTGCTTCATGCCCAGGCTTTGCCAGTAAACCCCTCTTCTCCACGCTCCATGAAGGAAGAATTGCATCTGGCCTTTCTACTCCTAGCACTGAGCACAGTCCGGGAACCCAATAAACCCTCGAGGAAGGGAAGGAGAGAGAGAAGAGAGGCTGTGCCCAGGCTCTCAGCCCACAGCCCAACCTTCCTGAGCTGGCGGTGACCTCAGGCCTGGTAAAATTCCCTGGAATCAAAGCTGCCAAGAGAGAAAAGGGCGAGGCCTGAGGAAAAGCAGGCTGGAGGGAATGGTTGTTCTCTGAGAAAACCCAAGCAAGAGCTTCAGGGCTCCAGCAACAAAGGTCAAAGCCATTGCTTCAGAATATTTGCAGTGCCCAGTGGGGCCGCAAGGATGGCCTGGCTTCTAATGCTCTAACGTTCGCCTCACAGATGGCCCTGGGCCTGCGGGTCGTGGGACGGTCCAAGGGGGTCTCAGGAACAGCTGCCCCTGACCTGCATGTGCTGGACTCGCTAGGCAGGAAATTCCATGTTGTAATAGCTGGATTTCTTCCCTTCATTCCTGATCTGTGACTAGGGAGTGAATTGGTCATTAAAGAAACCATTTAGGCAGATTTTGGGAACATCTGACTGGGCTGAAGTGTTCAGGAAGGGGAGAAGATAACAGACAAAGCTCTGGGCCACGCGGCCTCACCTTCATTTCCATTACTAGCCTGACTTATGAAAGGGACTAAAAATGTTTCAACGCCCCTCTTCCGTCAGCATCGTCACCAGGGTTGGAGAGAGCTGGGTTCACCCAGCTTAAAAACACACATAGAAAAGCTCATCTGAGCGGCTGCAGTCACGTTATCAAGCTGAACATACGTTGATCTGAGCAGATTAGAGAAATTGTTCCCAGTGTCTCGGGAGGGAGTGCTTTAAACGAGGGCTTTTCAAAGAACAAGCCACTAGGAAGTACTTTGCATACATGTAGCCCGTGAACCTGAGGACAAATAAAAGTAAAATCAGGCCTGAATCAGCAGCTCTGAGCAGCAGACTGGAGAATTCAGCCGGCATATGTCAGAGATACGGTTATAAAAGGTCGCTATTCAATTTATCTTTCATTTCCTGCACAACAAATAGCAGGAGGAATCAAAAATCATCTTTACATTGCATTTGCACATTTTTTAATCCACTAGGAAAAATCACATTCTCCTTCTTTACTTCCTTTTCCCCAAAAAGAGATTAAATTTTTTTGAAAATTTAAATTTGCTCTTTCCATTCACCAAGAGAATTGTATTCCTCTTGCATTCGATCTGTTCGATCTCAGTTTAGTTTCAAGTTGAGATTTTATTTCATTTCCAGACATGTACAGAGTGGTTGGTATCCTTCTGTTACTCCTCACTTTTGGACACAATTGCCTGGGAAAGTGGTAAGCCTGCTGGGTAACTCGAACTCTCTACTCTTCAATGTAAATACACCCTTTCGGGATGTGAAACCAAACCCACGGAACATCTCCTTCTGCAACTAAGGTTCGAAACCGGAATGAGGCAGTTGAGCACAAAAATATTTACTAAAAACAGCTTTTTAAAATAAATGTTAAGCCCTTCTCATTTCATTATTATTTCATTATTAGCTTTGCCTTATAGACTATAAAATATAAGGTGGGTTAATATACTTTGTTTTCAGGGTTTTATTAACATTTTGAAGACAGAAAAAAAGCAGAGATTTCTAACAGAGAAGTTGCATACACAATTCTATATCCTGAAAGGTGGCTCAAATCAAAGAAAAGAAGAAAATAACCTAAGCAAGAAAGGGTCCAGAATCCTTTTCCTTCAGTAGCTTGATATAGGGCAGAATGAGGATCAATGAGCAGCCTACAGAGGGCCCTAGTGGTGACAATAATATCCATCTCAGTTGAGAAATTTGGACTTGACTCAGCCCATCTGCTCTCAGCCCAAGGTTGTCTCTCATTTGGAAATCACACTGTCAACTTGGTTTAGAATATACCCGGGTGAGGCATATGCTTATCCCTGCTGCCCAGGGAGAGGTTGGCATGGAGAAATGCAAAGGCTCCTGATTGAAGCTTCCATTTATGGACTTTCCTCTTCTCTTCTCCCCTAGTTACTGTGACAGTGGGAGGCAAGCAACACTTGCTCGGACTGTATGACACCGCAGGACAGGTACATTTTTATTATCTTGATTCATTAGGGGTTTGGGGGGGAGGAGAAGGATCCATTCGGCTGGGCATATGGGGACTGACAGTACAGACATTCTCTCTTCAAATCATTTAGGGCAAATTTATTGTCTTTCTAAATGACAATCAAAATATTCTTAATATTTTTAAAATATTTCTAATTACAAAAGACTAAGTCATTACATGATTCAAGGTATTGATAGGCAAATAATGACTCATTCACTGGTTGATGATTATCAATAACCAAGATAACATATTTGGCCAACAGTTTCAATTTCTTCCCACCCATCCCAATTCCAGATCCTGGATTACTGAGTCAATTTCATAAATTTTAGTTTCACCCATTAGTTTTTTTCACACTGTATTCTTTGCCCACCTCTTATTTGAATTGCCTAACAAGCTGTGGAAACGTCCAGAAAGAGACAGAGGACAGGGAATAGGGGGTAGGAAAAAGATGGATTAAGTGTTAGAAGGAAGAAAAGCCAGGATCCTGGATGTTTTCCAAAATTGAGGGTCAACCCCTTAATAACTAGAGATTGACTTGAAATTCTCTAAGATTCTTGAAATATTCTCACTCTGTCAGAAATGTTTCTTCAGGTTGGAGAACCTGGCCAACCAATAACGTGAGGCAATGGACCAGAACCCTCAATGTTTCATCAGTCAGCACACGTTCCACTTGGGGGGAAAAGCCGCCCTGCCTTTCTTTCTCTGCACACCACATTCCACTAGGACAAGTTTCCAATGTTACAAGTTCATGGGTTGGCGGGGAAGTGGTTAAGCAGTTGATGGCTGTGGCCCAATTTCTTTGAGAGAGCTTTTGTTACCATATGTCCTGGGTCATTTATTTAGGTCAAAATCAGCAGGTTGTTCAGTCTGTCCAAATTCGTAGATCTTAAGTCCTTTGGACTGAACGTTTGACCATGCTCTGTCCCACTGCGAATTTCCTGGTAATTGTTATTTGTAGTTATGCGTTTGTCTAGGCCTTTTCTCACTATTATCTGAAGATATGTCTTTTTGCTCAACCTGAAAGCTCTATGCTAGAAAAAATAACAACAATAAATGGAATTCCCTTTGGGATTTCTTTGTGCATTTGCAAGAACCACTGAATAAATATCTGCAGGCTGGTATTGGACAGACCAAACAGTGGAGAACTTGGCAAGTCCAGCACCAGACTCAAGGCTCCTAAGAGCACTCAGTTTCCTCTTACTGGTAGATGGCTCTTTTGGCCAGCTACTCTCAGGAACTGGGGAGCAGAGGAAATCTCTGACGTCAATACCAAGACACATGACTATGAAAGGATGCCCCTAGATGCCCAAATGGGAAAATCGGATTGGCTCCTCCAAGTTAATGCTCATGCTTCACTCCCCTCCACCAGAAAGCATCCCAGCAATAGAGGTACACTGCTCTTTGGGCTGGAGTTGCCTAGTCTCATTCCATCACATGGTCATTTGATGCCCCCACTCATCAGGACTCACAGCCTGAAAGAGAGAGGAGTTTACACCCTTCTCCTCCATAGTCAGAGTCTATGAATATAATTCAGTTTGAAAAGTGCAACACAGCAAGGACTACTGCCTGACTCTGAAACCTCTCTCTGTTTCCCTTGCCTTCTCTAGAAGCCCTCTGTGCCCCTCATGCACATCCAGGCTTCCCCTCTTCTACAGCAATCCACGACAATTGTGCTTCTGTGCCTTAATTGCCCCCAGAACAACCTCTTCAGGCCTCTATTTAATTTCAAATCCAATAAAACTGCTTAAAAGCTCCTGTAGAGCTTAATTATTCTTTCCCACTGCTCTGTCCTTTTCAGAAAAAATTCTAAATTATACTAGTATAGGAGTTGAAGTTCTAAGACAATGTAAAACTACCTTTAAACTCTAAATTGAAGAAAGCAGAATGACCCAAACCTCCGACATGGAAGAAGGTGATGCGCACTAAGAAAGTATAACAACAAATGGGTTATTGATATTCCTTCAGCCTTTCACTTTAGTAATTTCTACCAACTGCTTTGAAAGCTCCGAGGTGGACAAGGTTCATAAGGGAGCATAAAGCATGGGGAAACGAAATCAGAACACATCTTAAGCTTCCTTCTAGGACTAAAATTCTATGATTAGGACCTTAAAGAGATGACTTCAAGAATGCCTACAAGAACTGGAGTAATTAAGCAAAACTATATGAGGGTAGACCAAGGGAGACCTTTCAGCAGTAAAGTATTGTTAAATATTGAAATAAGTTACACTAAAGGATGACATGTAACTCGTTTTGTAGAACAGTCATTCTCAAACTTGAGCAGGTGTCAGAATCACCTCTAGGGCTTGTTAAAACTCAGCCACTGGGCCCCACCACCTCTGAAGTTTCTGATTCTACATGCCTGGGACAGCACCCAAGAATCTGCATTTCTAACAGGTTTCCTGGTAATGCTGCTGCTGGTCTGTACGCCGTACTTTGAGAACCACTCATCTAGAACCTTGCCACTCAAAGTTCGGTCCACTGACCAGCAGCATTGGCATCCCCAAGGACCTTGTTGGAAATGCAGAATCTCAGGCCCCATCCCCAGCCTACTGAATCTGAAAATTCATTTTAAGATCTCCAGATGATTCGTATGCATGTTAAAATGTGAGAATCACTACTCTAAAAGTCCTTGGGGACTGAAGCATTGTTCCTAGTGTAGGAGGATGCAGTGGAGAATAGCCATTGTCCGAGGTGATTCCCATGGTTCTACAATGCTGCCAACCAGGCTTTGTAAAAATTTAATTTAGAAGCATTGTCCCAAAATTCCATTCCCAGCCGCAGGTAGGACAATCCAGCCTCTTCAGTTCTAGTCTAGCAAATGTTGCTGAGGTCACATGGCTAAGGAACATCTATAACTAATTCAAAAATGCTCATTTGGCCAGAGTTATTAACAAGAAAGAGAGGTGATCTCAAAACCAACTGATTAATCCCTGAACCACAAAAAGGAAATAAGTCTCTGAACCCGGAGATAGAGTTCCATTTTGCTGTGAAGAATTAGATTTTCTCACACGAATAAACCAACGAGCAGTGCCCCTCGTCTTTATCTTGAGCTAACTGTGGGTCAGAGTCAATGAAAACAACCTCAAGAAGCACATGTGTTCTGAAAGTTCAGGGGATAGGAACTCATTATTTCTACCCTCAAAGTCAGCCCCGGACAAAATCACTTGACCTTGTTCCCTCCACTTTGCCACACTCAGTGGCCTCTAGCACCGAGGCAGCCCCACCAGCCCCGCCTGAGACCCACTCCCGGCTTTTCACAAGCCAGCCAAGCATTTGCTAAAGACAGTCTGTAATGAAGCCACATGCATACGCTGCCAGCACATGGCAGCTGCTATTAAACATCAGCTCCCTCCCCAAACCCCTGAAACAAATTAATATTTGGACCTCGAGTGGGGGCCTTTGAAGACAAAGAGTCTTCAGAACTCTGGTTCATTGGTTAGGTAGAATTCCAAACATCAGTTTAGGCAATGAAGTGAGGAGTTTTTCGCAGGGTATCTCCGCATGTCACCCCTCAGCTCACACTGGGGAGGCAATAAGGCCAGGCCTGGAAGCCAAATCTATTTAGCTCGTGCCAACTCATGCTGCACGGCACACACCCCTCGTAGTGCTTTACTGAAAGTCTCTCGGAAAGGGATTTCTAGAGCTCAGATCCTTGGCTCCGCTACACAGAGTCCCAGAGCTGACTTTTCCATGACGTACATGCAGGCCAGTTTGTTTAGAGCGCGTCATGAGAGACCAGGCGAGAGCAGCATGTTGGGGCGCAGCTGCTGCAGCAAAGCCTGGGCGTTTGCTGGCTGAGGAACGCCAAACTGTGAGAGGGGTCTCTCCCAGGTCATGGCTCAGAGCCAGGCGTGCCACTGTCCTGCCACTGGCCACCTAGAGTGGGGCCAGCCACGGCACTAAGACGTCTTGCCTCCTTCTCTCAGTGGACTGTCACTTATACGAACAATGTGGGCAAAGCCCCGCTCAGATCGTGGCCTCTCAGGCAGAACTCCAAGATGAACATATCTCAAAGGCAACATTTGCAAAAGTGGCAGTTAGCGGCACTGCCAGGGAAGAAAGAGAATCTCCTGGGTCAGGAGCCTGGTTTCTCAGCAAAGTCAACCCCCAAGTTCTCTACACACACACTCTATGGGGCTGTCTGCATGTGGGAAAGCACAGAATAGTGTCTGTCACCGAGAAACCACAGCCCACAGCAGCTCAGCTGTCACCAGTGACCATGGGAGTGGGGAGCAGGAAACCCATCAGAAACACCCCTTCCTCAGCCAGAGCTGCATGCTACACATCCTTACCCAGCCCTGATTTCTGAAGACCCTCTTATGGCAAGGGCTGAAGAGTCATGCAACCAGGCAGGAAGGCAAGGACAGCTGGGGTTTGCTAATGGCAACCCAGGGTCCACACGGAAGGACGCCAGCCTTCCCTTTGCCATTGGCTGACCCAATGGGGCCCTCTGGAGCACAGATTCTGACATCAGCCCTCTATGGAAAGTTAGCCTAAAACCTCAGAACAAATGTTTTTCCTCAATGAACAACTCAAGCTTTCTTGCTCACATGTATCTTAACATGGTTTTAGAAGTGTGCAAATTGGGGGGTTAGGAAGAGGTCTTCCCACATGACAAGTTATTATAAGTTTAGGACACGATCTCACTTCTCCCCAAATTACAAAAAATGGATTCAGAGGTGCCATCCGAGTATGCAAATCCTCGGGCTCTCATTCCTACTCAGTTTAGAAAACGTTCATTTCAGATTCAGCCCTGGGATCCAATAAGGTCGAGTCAGTGCAGCAGGACCTGCAGCTGCTGTTGACGTGGGATGGAGGACAGACCCTTAACCACTAAAGACACTGTCCTAAGTGGGTTACAAACATTAACACATTTTATTCTCATAGCAACCCTATGAAGGCAGCACTATGATCAACTTCATTTTACAGATAAGGAAACTGAGGCAAAGAGAACTTACCCCAGGTCACACGGTAGTCCCAGGCAGGGCAGGGAGTTGAACCAGGAGGATGGTCTCCCCAGCTCAAGCTCTTAAACACTATGCTGCACTCCCGCCCTATGTGTGTTGCCCACCTTTTCCAAACCAAGCCTGCCAGATATGAATGTATTTATGGGAAAATATGAAAATGAGATGTGTGCGGAAAATCTGGGAGAAGTATCACTCCTAAGAGGACTTGGAAGCAGAATTCTATTTCCAACTTAATGTGGGTATGGGGTGGGGTGGGGTGGGGTGGAGGGGGAGTTTAATGCAACTCTCCTTGCCACTCAAAGTGTGGTCCCTGGACCAGCGCATCAGCATCACTTGGAAACTTGTTAGAAATGCAAATTCTCGCACTTCATCCCACACCTGTGCTGAACGAGAATCTCCATCTTAACAAGATCTGCAGGTGATTCAAACGTACGTAAAGCCTGAGGAGGGCTGGGCTAATGGTCTCACTGACTCACCACCTTCCATCAGGGTGCGGCAGCTCCGGACACATTTAGAACCCAGGTGTTTGGCCCATCTGATGCTAAGGCTGTCCCCGAACTTTTCTTTTTTTAATAGTCACCCATAGTCATCCCAGAATACCAGATTTCCCTTCACACCAAATGACCTCCTGCCTTCGGAATGAAGTTGGGTGGAAGGCACTCAAAAGTCTACCTGGCCCAAACCTCACCCTCCCTTTTACTCCCACCCCGACCCCCACCCCAGCCTCTTCGCCCACTTTAGCCCTCCAAAGCCCCATTCCAGTAGCTCTTTTAGATTAAAACATTGTCTCTTCAAGAGACACATGAGCACCTCTCTTCCGTTCTCAATTTCCACACCGGAAGGGGCCTCCAACAGCAGCCAGACCACCATCCACTCCTCAAGGCCCCTTTACATCATCTCAGCATGTGATCATCCAATCTGGGCTCAGAACACGTTCCCCTGCAAAAAGCCACTTAAGTTATCAGCTGGGACCAATTCAACTCCCCAACGTCCCGCTGCCCAGCCCTCAGTCCCGAGAGGACACCGCCTTTTACCAACCCTGGACCCACCGCCGTGTTTCATAACTGCAGCCACTGGCAAACAGGGGCTGAAGGAACCGGGCCAGCCCAGGTGTGAGCCTTCTTTAAAGGCATGTTTGCTCTGTAATCTGGATTAAATCGATCTGTCTAGACTTCGGTTTCTTAAACTATAAAACTGGCTGAGGGGAAAGGGAAGCACCGTAACCCGTGGTCCTGAGACTTGAGCTGCAACAGAGTCACCTGGAGGGCTTGTTAAGCCCCAGATGGTGCAGCCCCTCCCCCAGAGCCTCAGCTCCAGGAGGGCTGGGCAGGCCGAGAATGTACCTTCCTAACAAATGCCCAGGGATGCCAGTGCTGCTGGTCTCGGACTGCACTCTGGGAGCCACTGCACTAACTGATCGCTAAGACCTCATCCAGCCTTGAAATTGTATTTTTCCAATTCAGTCAAGTACCTATTCTAGATTATTCTATGTTCAGAGATCACAAAGAACAAGAGAAACTTCACCTGTCTCACTTCCACATAAATCAAATTGTTTCCCATGTTTTCATTTTCTTTCCCTCAGCTGGATTGCCAATTCTTATTCACCCTGTGTAGTTCATGTAGCACGTTTAACAGTGCTAGACAGTCAGTAGGCAATTAATAAACCTTTTTGAACGGAATTACACAGTAGTTCTAAGGTTTCCACAGAAGAGGGATCCAGAATAAAGAGCAGGATAAAACCCAGTGAAGGACTCCAGCAGAAGCCACCGAGAGGAGGGCCTTGGCTACCTGCCAGGACGATAAATGATCAAAAACCAACCTCTCACCTCTTACCTATAGTCAATCCAGCCACCAATGGTCTTCCGAACCTTTCCCTAATGTAAGCAGAATTCTTTTGATAGCTTCTGGGCAAAGAATCACATAAACATGATCCTTTCAGACTTCTGGTTATCTGCTCCCACCTCATCTAATTGTGACATGTTGTGTTTTGGGTTTTGGCTTTGTTTTAAATATACAGTGTCTGCTGCCATCTGGTGGTAATTTCTAGCAGCTGCAAGCCATGAAATAGACACTATATCCCAAGGTCTAACTTTTCCTTTCTTAGATCCCTGTGGTAGAGTATGAGTCTGTATTAAGATTCCTGGATAACTGAGTTTTCAAGAAAATGCTTAATCTGTCACTTAAAGTTCTGAGCTGAAGCAAATAGCGTGGTTACACTTAATTGCTAGAGCTGGATCAAGCTAAGTACCCCATCCTGGTATTTAATAGCTCTGCAACATTGGTCCATGACTGAACTTCTCTAAACCTTAACTTCCTCCTCTGTGAAATGCGGATGTCGATGGTACACCTTTGCAGTGCTATTATGAGGATTCAGCTAGATAATGCATGTGAGTGCCTGCAACAATGCCTGGGGGCCGTGACAAGCCCTTAATACATCCTCAGTTGATGGTGAAGAAAATGATGATGCAAATCAGTTGTTCTCAACTCCATGCCAACCCCAGACCAATGAAATCAGAATGCCCAGACGCCCAGGCCCACTCCCCAGAGATTCTGATTTCATTGGTCCAGAGTAGAAGAGGGTAGTAGAGGCAGGTAGTTGGCTAGCAGGGCATCAGGATGGTCTTAGAGCTCCCCCAGGTGATTCTAATGAAAACTGCTGCAGTCAACGACCCACAGGAAAGCCATTTGTTCATCTGCAGGTCACTGCAGACCCGGTGTGATTCAATCAGTCAACAGCATTTATGGAATATTTGCTGTGGACAGAGTATAAATGGGGCATGAAAAAAACAACATGGTCCCTGCTCCATTTACGACAATCCAGATGGGAGGATGAAGTGGCAGAGGGCAGGTGATGTCATGAACAGTTGCAGACTGTGGCCTGGGAAGGAGTGTTCTTAGATCGTGGGCCTCACAGCTACTCTCAGAGAGAAAGGAAGGAGGCAGAGAGACCATGCGAGAGAAGGTTTGGTGTTCAGGGCTAGTTGTGTAAAGAGGAGGAGAGGTAGTGACAAGAGATGAGCTGTCCCCTTCCCCACCGCCTGCCCCCACCCCTGCCACTGACACACACACACAGACATGGGCACAACTCAGCTGAGATTCAACCAGTAGGCCTGGCCCAATTGCCCAGTATGACCAGTGTTTATTCAGCAATGCACCCAACTCCCAATTATTTGCTTTAATAGAAATGTGGTCAATGAACCACAATAACTGATTTTTTTTTAATTCTTTTTGTTTATTTTTTAGAATTTTCAGATTTTTCAGCATCCTTGCCATCTTGCATTGCATTTTGTTTAAGTAGCTAACAACTTTTGCTAGGGTTTTAAAGACATTAGCAGCAGCAGGAGCAGCAGCCGTGTGTGCTGAGCCCCTGAGCGCCGGGCTCCTGGGGGAGCTGAGGATGGGTCAGCGCAGACAGAGATGACTGCACTCGACATTCTGAGGGCCTTCCTCCCGGTCACATGTGTACTTGTATGTGGGCACCCCCTTCTTCAAAAGACATTAACAGAGACAACAGAAATATAGTGAAGTTGATAATTTTAAAATATCCATGACATATTACATTTAAAAAACAAGTGGCACAACAGTATGAACTATATAATCAACTTATCTTTTTTAAACTAAATGAATGTATATTATATATGTAAATAAATATAAAATATTTGGAAGGGTACTGTTAAAGAGTGGCTCCCTCTGGGAAGAGAGGAGAAACTATTAGAGATCATGTGGGGGATGAAAACAAAATCTCACATCTACTCTACGTACTTCTGTAATGTTTGAACTTTTGCAATGAGCTTATGTGAGTTTTATGACTGTTTTAACTGTTGGAAAGAGTAGTCGAGATCCTAATAAATGAATTGATACGTTGCCCATGTCTATGTACACATATATGTGATAAGTGTGAACATAGAGGTTTGGTCGCACCTATGCATGTATGATACGTGTGTGGTGTGTATACATATATGAACTATGTGTGGTGTGTATGAACATGTATGCCATATTGTAGTGTATGAGGACATGTATGTCCACATAGTACACACATATATAGAATAAGTATGCACACATACACATAAAATTACTTTTGGCTTGTGTGTTACTAAATTCTACGAAAATATATATCATCTTCTCATGAAACAGCACATTTTATCTGGGAACCTCTTAAAACATTTTACACACAATAAAAGGAACTTGCTTACATTTTTTCCAAAGTAGATCCAATGTCTTACTTTGTTTTTGTCACCTCCCATTAAAACAGCATCTTCGTAAACATCTTATGTAACCAGGAACTCTTCAACCAGAGCATTTCCAGTCTAAAAAGGCTTTGGGGAGAAAATAATTAATCTGGCATTTTATTTATTAATTTATTTATTAAGCCACACTGTGGCCTTTAGGTTGACTTAGAAACAAATCCCAAATTCTTAGCTCTAAACCCTCACACAGTACATTTCGTCAAATATTGTACTGACTGACTTGGCAACAACTCTTAGCTTTGCATTTTGGTTAACTTATTCTAAATTAAATTTGAATGCAATTTTTAAAATTGTATAGGGAGAGAATCTCGGTGCCTCAGCCAATGGCCCACTAGTTTAGATCCATATTCTGTATTACATGATTCCAATGTGTAATAATCCTTCTTCAATTACATACATTAAATGGGTGACCTTTATGTATGTAAATTCTCTCACTAAAGCTGTTAAAAAAATTTTTAAGTTTATTTTAAAAGGGAGTAATTTATAATCTCTATACAAAAAAAAAAAAGTGTTTTCCTGACGGATGGCTCCTTTATTTCTAGTAACATAGGGAACCACCAGATTCCAGGGAGGGGGGAGGAACGAGGTCACAGCGCGCTGCGGCGGATTCTTGTCTGTGTCGCTCCCTAGAAACACCCTGGACCCACCTGCCGCAGGCTGAACCAACTGCTCTTTCCACAGGAGGACTACAACCAGCTAAGGCCGCTCTCCTACCCCAACACCGACGTGTTTTTGATCTGCTTCTCTGTCGTAAATCCTGCCTCTTACCACAACGTCCAGGAGGAGTGGGTTCCGGAGCTGAAGGACTGCATGCCTCACGTGCCTTACGTCCTCATAGGGACCCAGGTTAAAGGCGGATGGTGGCAAGGGTGGGGCGGCTGGGGCGGCGAAAAGGAAAGACCCTTTAGGTTTCTCAGAAACGTCCGGTTCTACCAAACACTTTAGAAGAGTGTCTCAGATATATCAATCCTATGAACAGCCGTTCTTAAGACCTGCATGATTATTTAGCCCATAGTTGAAAAGATAATAGAGCTATTTAACATGAAGCGGGAGGTTTTGATGTGACCTTTAAAAATTACTTTCTCATATAAATAACAAGAAAACAAAAAAAAATTACTTTCTCAGCTTTTTATTTTTAAATAACAAAGTAAGTTTTGAAATATACACCCTTCTCCAGTGCTGAGGCAGAGGAATGAGGTGAGGATGTCAATTACACTTATCACCTAATATTTTTTATATCTAAAATCTACAATTGTTTGAAAGTCACAAAATAGGTGTGAATGTCAAAATGACCCCAGTAATCAGAATGGGCGTATTATGACAAGAAGTCCTTAGTCACACTCCTGGAGAAAGAAGACAGAAATCCACTGCTCCCTGTTCCCTTTAAGCCTCTGGGTCTTTTAGATCTTAGAAAAGAAGTTAAAACAGATCTACCAGATAAAAGAACCTGAGATTGTAAAAGCTTTTCAAGTGTTTTGAAAGCTCATAAAGTTCCATAGTTTGAATTTCCAACAGCAAGCAATTGTAGAAATGTATTAAAGATTGTTGCAACTTTATATGGTCTTAAATAGATTTTGTTCTTTACTATGTTGAAACCCAAATTACTATCCCAAAGACGTAGAAATGCAATAATACTGAAGGGCCTTATTGTTATCTGTTTCACACGCTGCTGTTTCTCATTTTACATTTCACTTGACAAGGAGAAATTTTTTTTTTAAGAATTTTTTCTTTTTTTTTTCCTTTCTCTCCAACCCCCCCGCCCCCCGGTACATAGCTGTATATTCTTTGTTGTGGGTCCTTCTAGTTGTGGCATGTGGGACGCTGCCTCAGCGTGATTTGATGAGCAGTGCCATGTCCGCGCCCAGGATTCGAACCAATGAAACACTGGGCCACCTGCAGCAGAGCGCGCGAACTTAACCACTCGGCCACGGGGCCAGCCCCCAAGGAGAAATTTTTTTAAAAACATAAAAGAAAAACAATATTGCCTAGAGAAGATATGGACAGATAATTAACACATCCATAAATCAGAGTACAGTTAATGCTTCTTCTGTGAAAGATAAGTATTTGTTTGTTTCAATGAAGTCTTTTGCCTTAATTCCAGATGATAATGTTTCACCATATTGATGGGGTCCGGATCTCTGCTGCCAAAATATGTGAAAGGACGTGCAAACATCTTTGTGTGATCTGAGCCTGTTTTATAACAGAGGGGCACTAGGTTGAACAATGAAGCCTAAAAATAAAACAAAACACCAGTTAGTAAACTTGAGCAGTGTGCTTATAAATGGGACCCTAATAGATGAATATATTGGCTTTTCTTTAAAACACAAGTCTTCATGTGCCCACATTTACACCCATTCACGGGTTCACGTACACAGTGAGATTTTTAAAGCAACTGAAATATTTAATTATCAAACCTAATCCAAACGTGTATACCATTTCCGTAGTAGTTCTACCTTTGAAAAGAACATTTTTACCTTGGAAATTCCTCTTTAGGATTTCCTTTCAGAGCCTGCAGCACAGTCAGAAGTCCTAGCAGGTGGCAAGTCTTCATCCTTTCAAGGGTGAAGATTTGCTTTGGAAAAGTATCTCCCCCACAACCCTCCCCAAAAAAGATGCATTTAGAGCCAGGAAATAAACTATTAAATAATGAATGATATAATTCAGGATCAAATGAGTCCTGGCAGTAAGATAACAAGATTGATTATCTTGTATGTCTTCTATAAGTAGGGTCTAGAAATAAATAGGAAATTTCACAAACATCTGAGACAGCCACAGCATCCCTGGAGTAAGTCCTCAGCTCCCAGGGTAGTTTCTTTGAAGGAGAAAGTGCAGGGAAAGCCTGATGTTTACACTTTTTTAGATATAATATGGTCACCGTACATGCTTCCTTAAAGAAAATTCGGCAACTTCGTAGATGTTAATTTCACAGGGGGGAAAAAATCTCTATAATGTTACAGTTTAAAATATCTGGTAAGGCCTGAAAAAATAAATGAGTTTGTCACACGTGTGTTTTTTGCCAGATTGATCTCCGCGATGACCCCAAAACCTTGGCCCGTTTGCTGTACATGAAAGAGAAACCTCTCACCTACGAGCACGGTGTGAAGCTCGCTAAAGCGGTACAGTCGGGTTTGAATTTAATTCCGAATGTGTGCTGAGAGAAGAGGGTGATGTGTGCTTTGGAATGGGGGCACTGCATAGGCTTTTGCTGTAAAGTACAATGTGTTCAGAATCTTCTCTCTGCTTTATATTCTCCTCTCTGTCCTAGTCAGGCTGGAAGGGACCGTTTGGTGAGCATTCTTGTCAGCCAGCATTGTCTGGTTTTCATTAAGAAAGAAACTTGGTGAATTTAAACAGCCGAAGCACTTATCATTACACTTAGCAACCTCTAGAATAATCCACTTGCCATATTTCGGATGAATACAGGGAGTTGTTAGATATACATTTGTAAATCTCACTGCTTATTATCAGCGTAACTCATTTAAATGACCCCATAAAAGGCATTTTATAATTTTCTTGGGAGAAACTTAGATTAGCATCTGGCAGAGTTATATTTGTTCTATATTTCTCACCATATAATGAATAGCCACTTAGAGAGGCTGCTTATGTTACAAACAGCGTCTAGAAGAATAACATATACCAAAAGGTAAGTAGTTGGAGAATCCAAGTGGCTACTCGGCAGATAATAGCAACTTGCTCACGGCTGAAACTCTTTGCACAGAGCTGTCTTCATTCTTGAGAGCTTCACATGAGTAGTGATTTTGTTGGGGAAATGCTCTAGAAAGTATTTGCCAGACACCAAGTCTTGCCTTCCCCTTACCACCGCCATGTGTGCAACAGCAGACACTAAAATAGACACGAGGGGATGTAGGTACTTTATGCAAAAGGAGGCTTATAAATCGTATTTCTACAACCTGAATCCACCTCTTCATTGATTTAGTTGCAAATCCATCACCCCAGGCCAGAGGTTTCAGAAATTTCTTTTACTTTCTAGAGTCACCAACCCTGCAAAACGAATGCGCCAGTGTGAGTCAAGAGTCACCCTTTTAAACCAGTCAAAGTAACAATAACTACAGATTCTTCATGAATAAAAACCTATGCATTTCTCTTATTAAAACTTTCTTATAGGCGCCAAACCTAAATGATACACTTGAATAGAAATGAGTTAAGTAAAATTTTGTTTCTATGGATTCAACACATGAGAACATCTCACAAATGCTGGAGAGACAGAACGCTTGTACTTCTGTGAGTAGTGAAGAGAGAACCACCAGTGGGAGCCGAAGCCCATTACAGGCTTCCTCGTGATAACTAACCCGTTGAACCAGAGAGTGTTTGTATCATCTTACAGATGAGGAAACCAAGTCTTAGGGAGATGAACATGTTGGATTCATGCAGCTGATGATAACACAGTCAAACGTTCCAGTCCAGCTCTGTGGACATCACCCCCATGCGCCTGACCAGCGTGCAAACTGTCTCCTCTGACTGTATATTTTTCCTCCAGTAAAATGCGTACATGTCTTTAGGTTCTTCTATCTTTTCACTAAACATTCGGCTTAAATTCTCTCACTAAGGAGCATAAATATATAGCTCCATAAATAATGGTATGTGATTCCTAGCTACGCATTTTCACACCGAGGAGGCCCCCATGGGCTCGGCACCTGCTTTGCCAGAGCTCGGTTTCTGCGTGCCTTGCGTCCCGCCTATCTCCCACCACCATCCTGTCGGCGTCCTAGCCTGACTTCTCACTTGGAAGGTTGTTTTTTCTCTCTGAAAAGAAGTTGTTCCAAAACCTCCCCTCTCGTTTCAGACTTATTTTAGGAACAATGGCTGAGTTCACCACTTTATTGCCTTTTGCCAGTTTCTCCTAGCAACTGCTCTCAGAGACAGAGAATCATGTTTAGCTTACAAAATCCAATTTAGAAGAAAATCAAGCAAGAGTTTAACTTGTTTCATCACAATTCATGTAATTATAGAGATGCTTTAAGTTTCTCTGCTCCCTGACTTTCCTGTCAAGTAGTTTATAATAACAGCCAGCGTTTATGGAGCGTTTGCAGCGTGCTAGGCTGGGCGCCAAGAGCTTTACGTGCCTCGTCTTAATTAATCCGCACAGCAACCCCCTGAGGTCTGTATATTATTATCTCCACTTTCCCAGAGGAAACTGAGGCTCGGCGAGGCTAATGGGATGCTGCTAGAAAGTGGCAGGGTAGGACATGGAACTGGACCGCAACTACCACACTCTTCCCCCAGCTCCTACAATCAGAAAAGAAGCGCTTAGGTTTGGGGCTTCTTTTTTTATCTGCTGGAGCCTCATGTTTTAATGTGCATATTCTCCCCATAACTTAGACACTTTACAAGTTCAGGTTTTTCATACCCAATTCCTTTTGTTCAATGCCTTCCATTTCCAAAGCGTTTTTCATCTACCATCTCTCTTTGGTCTTAAAGGCCATTTTATTTCTAAAGGACATTTTCATATCACACATATTTACAGTTCTTTACACTCCAAAGTCAACCACATATTTATAATAAATATTCATTCTTATCTCTTTCCTTGTCTTATCGGCCCTCTTTTCACTGTTGCATGTTTTCATCTTCAGCCTACTTTTCCCATGCTTTACTCCTTTGTGATGTCTGCATGGCTACTGGATTTATTTGACAATAATTGATTGAACACCCAATATGTGCCAAGTGCTATGGCACACTTTAGCTCTAAGATTATGATTCTTTCTGCATTCTCCTTCCCAGTTCCACTTGATACAATCTAATTTCTGACTTCCTAAGGTGTTTCTTCATAAATCACTTTACAGTTCTTCCTTTTTCCGTCTTTGGCCTCTTTTTGCCCTCTCCTGCCATCTTCTTCCTCCTGTGCCTTTTTCGTTGTTGTTCTCACACTTTGGCCTAGCTCCTGTTTCCGGCTGAGGTTTTAATGTGCACCAGTGGGGTTTCCAGTGGCAGAATTGCTGCAAAAATCCTGTAATCCCTGTTTAGTCATGTTAACCAAGCGGAGTCTGTAAAACCCTCCTCCTGACTGCAAAGTCACTGTTACCCTCCTTGTTTTCTGCTCTGGCCATTGCCTCTTCCCCCCATGGTCATTGAAAATGGGTCACGGGCCAGCCTGCGTGGCCTAGTGGTTAAGTTTGGTGCACTCTGTTTCAGCAGCCCAGGTTCAGTTCCCAGGCGTGGACCTACACCACTCGTCTGTCAGTGGCCATGCTGTGGTGGTGGCTCACATACAAAAAGAGGAAGATTGGAACAGATGTTAGCTCAGGGCAAATATTCCTCAGCGAAAAAAGGAAAAAACAAAAAAAGAAAATTGGTCACTCCACCACTGTTGTCTGAGTTACAGAGATGAGGGAGAGACAGCCCTGCCCTGGAGAGGCCCACAGGCCAGCAGAGAAGAGACAGACAAAGCATGCCAACTGAACAAATACAACAACAGATGTGTGCGCAAGGGTCTGAGGGAACAGAGAGGAGGGAAGGATGGACACATTCGGGGAGGAGAATTCAGAGACAATTACTAGGAGCAGTGACATGTGAGCCAGATTTGAAGGATAAGGACAAGTTTGCCAGGTGGACAAAGTTAGGGGACTGAGGAGAAAAAATTCCAAATAGGGAGACCTGTACATGCAAAGGCATCCTTTAAAGCAAAGGGCAAGCACATCAGCAAGTGATGGACCATACTTCACCTGCAAATGTTTTGATCAGTCTACACAGGTATTTTTAATGTGATTTGGTGGCCAACACTGAATAATTTGGAAACTTTAAGGAAATACACACATTTCTGGCTTCTAAAAAAAATCAGAAGTTTTGGCAACACTAGCCAGCATTTCCACATCAACTACAACTTTTAAACAGCCTTTTAGACAAGATAAGTACCCTTCAGTTTGCCACAATCCCCACCACTCCATATTACCTACATGTACTCAAGCAGTGCACTCACATTATCCACCCTTGAGTCAGCAATCTCTGCTTTAGAGTCTCCAAAAAATCAGCAGCAAATCCATCCAGCCTAGAAACGCTTCTCCTCTTTCAGCAATTTGATCATGATGCTGATTTGTTGAGATAGAATTTCTCTTGCAAGACATTTGGTTCTTTTTCCTTTTCTTGTCTCTCAAGTTGCCCTCTCTGTGTACCTTTCCCAATTCTTAAGTAAGAAATAAAGACCTTCTCCGCTATTCGCTGTTTGTTACTCTGTTTATCCCACTGACAACTTCTCTCCTCTCCATTTACAGGAAACACCTCACTTTTCCTTCCTTCTTCTCTCATCATCCTCACTCCGTCCACAACAACTTACCCATTTGTTCCTTAGTTTAGCTTTTTCGGCCACATTTCTTTACATTTGCTAGAGACAGCCCCACAGAGTGGTTAAGACTCTGGCTCAGGAAACAGACATTCAAATCTCTGCCATTTTCTTAGTTGTGTGGCCTTAGGGAGGTTACCTAACCTCTCTGGGCATCAGTTTCCTGAGCTATGAAGTGAGGATGGTGATAGGCTTACTTCATAAAGTTTTTAGGACGCTAAATGAACCCATGGACCATGAGGTCCAGCTCAGCAAACTAGAGTTGCTCCATGTGTGTGCCCTTCCAGACATGTATACAGCTAGGAAGACCTCTTTGCCGTTATTCCTTCCAGTTAAACTCTTTCTTATTCTGCAACAAATCCCATCTCCACGAGGACGACGTGGAAGTACTGGGTTTTCTTCCACTTGATTAGTGGCTGTGGATTTGTTTGTTTTTTTAATTTCTTCTTGTCAGACTCTTGTATGTTCTGTACATCTCTGATGAATTTCTCAGCTTTTAGGACAATGAATTTTAGCTATTATAAAGTTACAGGAAAAGTGTTCTTTCAGTTTGCATTCCCCAATCTCTATTTTTTTCTTGAAAATAAATCATTTTGGTAGAGCGTGTTCCAGATTGCTAACAAGAGTATCTAAACAAGGATCTGTGAATCCTGAGCTCTTACAGGTATGTTCTAAATATTTGACTGTGGAGGTCACCTTGCTCTAAGAGGCAGATGACGTTACTGCCGTAAGAAGAGCCGTATCTCCTTGAGACAGTTTTCCATTGCAAATTTCTGAGGGCACACACAGATGGTTCGGCCTTTTCAGCAATGCCTGTAACGTGGCTGTGCCTGTTGCCTAAACCACGAAGAATTCTTCTCTGCCCCTCAGAGCACCGATACGTAGTTAACAATACTCACCTGAGAACTGGGTTCTGATTCTCACACACGTTTCCCAAATCACACCCAAAATCTGTTCGCTACTTTTCCTGGAGCTGTCAGTACAAAATAATGTTATATTAACCCAGTTACACAACAATGCCTTGATCTACCGTTTCATTATCTTCAGAAATGTCTGAATTGGGAAAGACAAGTTTGGGCTCCTCCTGCACCATCGAAAGACAAGCTCTGACACAGTGTCAGCAGAACTCTGGGTGGGGGTGGGGGAAGAGAAGGAGAGAGAGAGAGCACTCGCCCATCCTGCAGGACCAGACAGCCCAGAACCCCCTGTGTGAGCTGAGCTCAGCCCAGCTCGCCTGTAACTTCCAGAATCAGCTGAGGCTTGTGACGGTTGGGGCAAGGTATTCTGAATAGAAAGGCCCCACAGCGCTTTCTGGGTATTTTTCAGGATGACTGACAAGAGCCAGCACATCACAAGCAGTCATTTAGTTGACCCATTTATTAGAGTGGTGTGCTTTTCACATGTGTTCATATCAAGTGTTGGACACATCTCAAAATGTAACAGATGACATTTCATGACATTATTACGAAAATTTTCTCTACTTTAGCCCTCTCTTGCATCCAACTGTTTTTAATTATAGAAAAGTTATGTTCTAACCCAAAGGCCAAACTATAGTTGAAATGAAGCCACAAAATAGGTTTTCAACATCCAACATCTTTTCTTTGGCTCATACAGTGACGATTCTTTATAGCAAAGAAAAGAAAAAGTGTATAATATCTGGACCCAACCAGAACAATTTTATTTCACACTCAGGTTTTCTATCTATGGGATTTCAAATGAGTGGGCAACCTCACTTCATTAATTGTCCGCTTGACCAGCTTCCTGCAGAGTTGAGTGATCAGGGTCGTAGTTACTGTCATGGAACGAGGAAAAGAACACACAGCAAGAGAACCAAGTTGTAGGTCTAGTTCTTTCACTCTCTAGTCGGATGTCCTTAACAACTCATTTTACCTTCTGCACCTGTTCCCACCTGTTCTAAGCTAAACCACAAGTTTCCTTAGTCCACACGTTGTGAACTGGCTGGTCGCTGCCAAAGACATCCCACATCCATGTCCTGCTTGGCCCACAGAATGTTTTAAAAATTGGTAAATATTAACTAAGAATCCAACTCCTCTTGAAAAATACAAAGATGGGCAACAGTGACCCAACATTCCTGCTTGGCAATAATTGCCTGAAGCTAAGTAAGACTGCCAATTCTAGAGGTGGGGTGCATGTCACAGTCCACCACAATCCCCGCCTCTCCCTGTTGTCTGGTAGCAGCCCTGCTGTACACATTTACATAAGTTACTGGCCCTAATAGGCATGTGATTTTGCTACCCTGCTTTGGCCGTTTATCTGCTGTGGTTTCCAGGAGCTCAGCATCCAGCTGTCTCTTCTGCATCTGCTGTCATTTTTCAGTTATTCTTACATGCATGTGATGGAAACATTTCTCCAGATGTCCTTAATATTCAAAGGCCCACATCATAATCTCATCTCATACTGAGCTTGTGAGTAATTAAAACCCTGGATCTCCTTCTCATGAACTATCTCATGAAATTGCCTTGCAAATGTCATCTGCTCTGGCCTGCAATTTTGTTGTTAATAAGAATCTACAGTTCTGACTTGAATTTCTATATTTCTCATAGGGATTTTGTGATGATCAAATACACTGTAGTATGAAATCATCAAAAGCTTTGAAATAAAGCCCTAAGCAAGCACAAAATATTGTATCATTTAAATATTCATACACTGTATACTGACAAGTAGGGTCTCTGTCAGGAAATGCTTTTTATGATTTTTATTTTTATATGCTTTGGGTTTTTTTAAACTGCTTTAAAATGTGGCTTGTAAAGTATGTTAAAACTGGAAAATAATACTAATCAGGGATTCCCTTGTTGAGAGATACCTTATGAGAAGTGCATTTCAATCAAGAATGACTTACACCACCATGTCACCCACTCTCTTTCTTGTGCCTTATCACCCACGCTGACACTTTGCCGTGCTACATACAGAAAGAGATACTTGTCACTTGTACAGGATTTACACATTCTGTGTACAATTGAGAGGGTACTAAAAACAACATCACGTAGCCCTGTTGTTCACAAAATATATTTAAACCAAATCGCTGGTTTTGAATCCTCTCTTAATTTTTATACTTTTATATTCTTATGTTAGGAATAAATGATTGTGGATCACTTTCATAATTTATTGCTTATGAAAAGAGATCCGCAACCCTTTATTGTTGATATCGGAAAGTAAAAAATATAAAAATACAAAAATTCAGAAGAGCAGATGCAAATTGAAATGCCAAAGGAACAAACATTCAGCGGCAGCCAGCTGTAGCATAGCACGGGGCTGGGCGGAGGCCTGACACCACTGAGCTTTTTTCTCTTTTTTCCCTCTCACGCCTTTCCCTCTTTTGTGTTTAAGATTGGAGCACAGTGCTACCTGGAATGCTCGGCCCTGACTCAGAAAGGTCTCAAAGCGGTTTTTGATGAAGCGATCCTCACCATTTTCCACCCCAAGAAAAAGAAGAAACACTGCTCCGAGTGTCACAGCTGCTGTTCGATTATCTGAGGTGGCTTGAGACCCGCCTCCACCCCATCTGTGGGTGAGAATGGCAGCCAACCTCTGCGACTGACCGAGCTCACGCCAAAAAGGGGGGCATGACCAGAGAGGAAGTCCCTTCACTCCGAGGCTTGCTCCTCCACCCTGGGAGCCCCTGAAGCACAGCACCCCAGTCAGCCAACTGCCACGTCCTCCCTGCCAGCCGGAACAATCCATGTCGCGCACTCTATGAGAGGCTGAGCCCAGATTTCGGCCAGCACCGCTGCTGACCGTGTTGGAAACAAGGTCAAAGGCCATCTTGCATTTTACATCCCCTTCTCCCGTGAACGTGAAGCTAATAAGAAACCATCGCAGGGAAACCAAAAGAGGCACTCAGTTCCTGTATTGGCGGCCTTACTTGATGTCTTTGACAAAACATGAGACTACAATACGTACTAACCCTTTTTTCTGAATCTGCTGTTCCACTTATGTGTCTTACATTCATTTGTATTAAGAAATTTACTAATTTACCACTCTACTCAGGCCTTACAAATCCATACCAAATTAGCCTAAAGACAAAGGGTTTTATATGCATTTCTATTTTCAGCATGTTTCTACCAAAGCTATTAGAAGCAACAAGTACCTCTGAATGCCTAATTACAAGAAAATGTTAAAAATTTCAGAAATTTACAGAGCCATGATTTTGGAACCTGTTTGAAAGAAAACATCAACTGAATCGTTGAAGGTCTACATTTTTTGCCAAAGATTCACCCTGAAAATGCTTACGATGATAGGTAGCCTTATTTTTTTCCCTATTATATTGTCTCGGCAAATTACAAATGAACTGTATTTAAGAAAGTGTATTTCTGCTCTTCAATCACATTGGTTGGGAGGAGAATATGGCAGATCTATTTTTTAAAATATTCTTTATTCAGCCCTCCCTTCCCCATTGTATGTCCCTTCCCTCCTTTGATTTCACACTTTCTCCCATGCCCAGTAATAACCTCATCTAAAAGAAGGATCTGGCCTTGGAACACAAAAAAGTATTTTAAAGTTCTCAAAGGTTAAGCAAAAGTGCCCATTTTTTCCACTTTCTTCCAGTGAAAGAGCTGCTCAGCTTGCCCCACTTGAGCTCTCATTCTATTTAAATGACGTTTTCCAAGTACAGCTGGTACTAAAATATTGTTTCTCCCTATTTCCTATCTCATTGTCCCAAATGTGTATGTAGGGGCTGGATGCATGAGTATCAAGCTCTGCATCTGTTTATTCCCTCCTTCCAAAATGATGTGCTCCATAGAACAGGGACTTTGGCCTTGGGATGATAAAAGCCCCGGGTAAGGAATTATGTGCCCTTTCTTTATGACTCTGTCAAATATCCAGGGATTCTTGTATCACAGAGTGGGTTACTTCCTAGCTTTTAATTAGAGACTATAAAGGCTTCAAATTAGTCATATTTGCTTAGAATTACCCTGGAAACACCCAGATAGGCACTTTATTTTTTATTTCAATTGCATAAGCCAAGTGCCTCTTTGCAGCATGAAATTACACAATTTTAGTTTAAGAATTTCCAGAGTCGTATTCCTTCTCTTGGAAAAATCCAATCTTTCTAGTCTCTTCTGCTCCTGGAGGAAGCACATTTAAAAAGTGTATGGTGTGGATCTTTTCTGTTAAGACCTCCCATGACAACCCTTCAGTTTGTTGGGTTTTGTTTGTTTGTTTAGATTTCTGAAATGTGTTTTCCCTTCTTCTACATTTCAAGTTCTGTTTCTCTTCTCCCTCATCTAGTTGCTAAACATTTTTTTAAACACACACACACACACACATACACCCTAAAAGAGAACGAGAGTTTTGTAAGTCAAAGCTTGACATTTAGAGAAAACAAGGACTTTCTGCCTTTGTAAATAGAAATCAATCGTGTATCAACTATAATTCTGCAGAGGTTATGAATTCATCCTTTACAAACAATAGTGAACATTTAGCCCCATAATAAATGAAGTGTGTTAACCAATTTTGTTACATTATTGCATAGTTACCTCTTGCTAAAGGGCCGCTCCTTCCTTCTCAGTGATGTGGATGAAAAATTGAGAGCAGTGTGTTTGCTCCACCAAGGAGAATTTTCCAGATGTGTGCTCTCAACAGGCAAATGGTTCCCCAGGCCGTCGCCTCCCTAATGGGCCACAGGGATTAACTTGTTCACAGTGGGAAGATCACGCTCTCGCCTGGAACCAGAACCTGGAGAGAGACTGTTAGTGTGGGGGGAACACAGGCTCCTAGAGGTCTCGGGAGCTAATTATTGAATAAAATAATGAAGAACAGAGCAACCTAAATAAGTTAATCTCATTCCTCCTAATTAATCATTTATTCCTTGTTTCATGACAAGATGTAGTTCATTTCACTAAAAAGTGTTTTCTGCCATAAGACTGAATAAAACTGTATTCTGAAACCAAGATAAGAAGAGACATCGAAATCTGAAGAAGGATCCTTTAATGGTCTATATTATCTTGCAAAGTCAAGAAGGGGCAGTCCATCTCCATTCGAGGGTAGAGTCTTAACTTGTCAGAGCTAGAAAAGGCCTCAGAAACTATAGTCCCGTCCCCTCATTCTACAGACAAGAAAACTCAAGCTCGGATGGGTTAGAAGAGATGTGGTGGAGCTGGAACAGATCTCAGCTTTTCTGCTTCCCACCCAGCGCCCTTCAACTCTATACTGTAATCTATTTATTATCACACATATTAAGTTGGAGTTTCGTAAGTGTATTATTGGAATTGCATCTGATTATCCTACAGATCCTAGACACATTCCAAACTCATGATTTAGGCAACCATAAATAAGATAATCCATCAAACTAGTAATAACCTAGAGACAAGAATTTGATGCTAATATGCTGGAATCCCCGGTATACAATGTAATATAATCCAAATCTAATTGCACAGTATACACTAATGTGATCTCAGTCTAATGTCTCCATCAACTAGCTAGTACGGCAGTTTTTTTTTTCAATCAGATGGTTGATTGTTTGGTAGAAATTAATAGACTCCTTGGGCTATTTTGGAAACAGAAAAGGACTAAGATACAAGTCAAAGCCACGTGGGCAGTAAGAAATCTGGGCTGATTGCTGCCAAGAAAAGTTATACTCAAAGAATAATTACTGAACGCAATAACTACAATAACCATAAACCAGGAAGCACTAAACAGGCAAATCAAAAAGCAAGTCACACGCATATGACAGGAAGGGAGATTTGATCCTGAGACTTCAATAAAAATATACCTGACCATGATATGCAAAGAACCATTTAGAAGACTTCTGGCCCATAAGAGAAGTGCCAGATAAAGTGGCTGTAACCGGACACGATTTCCATGGGACCACCAATAAGGAAAGAATATTTCAATGGTAGCAAAGAAGCAATCACAACCATGCTCACAATTTTAGGAGAAAACAACGTTAAACCTGGAATTCGAAGCCAACAAAAATGTCATTATTTAGAGCATTAGGTCCTGTGAGCAATAACCTCAAAAGTAGAGTCTTCAAGAAGAAATATTTGACTTGAGGTGAGCCTTTAAAAATGCAGCATTGCATTCATAAAGGCAAACTCATCCATGAGACCAAGGTGATGGAAGATTAGAAATTGAGGTTTTGTTTTAAAGGGATGTTTGACACCATGCTGGAAATGGTTGTCTAACCATTTCTGTCTTCGTTTTTAAATCTACCCCTATGTTTAGATGCCAGAATGCAAAATGTGCATTCTCTTCAACCGAGAGAACCACAGGTCACCAGCTATTCTCTTAAGAGTCATTGAGTGGGCTGCCCAAGGACAAATAAGGAAACTCAACAAAATATTTTCACTTCAAGGGCCATTAGGGACAGAAAGGAAAAGAGGTGGTGAGGGAAACCAAGTTTCTTACAAAGAAGTTAGGAACTTTGAAAAAGGAACATTTAGAGAATGGAGAGAAAACTAAAACCACATACAAGGCAAATACACATAGTGGACAATTCTCCCAGAGAATTGCCAATTTATGTCGAGTCTCCAGAGACATAGGGAGGAAAGGAGGACCATTCACGTGAAGAACATTCCATGTTTCTGGGTATCTAAGCAGAGTCAGCCCCCAGGGCTTATTGTGTGATAATCCTAGATAATTCCACCTCACAATTCATTGAAAACGGATGAAATGCTGGACAATCCTGTTTGGGTCTTTAAAAACCTGCACCTTCTCTGCCAATATAAAGCAGGCTGTTAAAGGAAACTTACCAAGAAATATGAGTGAATAAATTATTTTGAAAGTTTCCTTGAGCATGAACTTAAACCTGAAAAGGATGACTTTGAGATATCTGGAAAGACGGTTACTTGTATGAATGATATTTATTCCTCTTCAGTGGAAAAATCTCTAAATAGAAAGATTGCGATAAAATGCACAACAACGATAGAGTACAAACATATGAGATATTCATGATGCTCATATGGTCCACAAAGACCAGGAAGGAAATTAAGCCCTTCCGGCCCTCCTCTTTGGAGATCTCTCTGGGTTGGGGCAGGAATAAGTCAGGAAAGGTTTGGCCCATCTGTGAATCCATGGGATGCAAGGTCAGCCACAGTTCTTGGCTTTTGACTGCCACTACAGGAAATTAGAGTAAAAGCTTCAAGATTAATTTTGGTCATGATCTATTTTTTTTCTCCTTAGGGGATATTATGTCAAAATCTCGAGTCGTTTTGTGCGTGTGTGTATAAACATTTTCTACCCTGGTAATTTAATTTTGTGCCGAGTTCTTTGGTGACTCAGAAACTTTGTGACACTATAGCTGGAGTGATTTTATTGTATTTTCAGCCGTGTCCTCCAAGTCTCCCAGTATATTCAATTATCTTTGATGAACAGGATCTGATCAGTGTTTTAGGTGATATGTTGTCTGGGGCAATCTGAGGAGAGGGTCCCCAAGGCCCAGGACTGAGTTTCGCCCAGAAGCCATAGTAGCACACTTACCCTCCCAGTGACCCTGCACAAATCAGTCTTATTCAGTTTATGTTAATTCTTTGGAGAAAAAATAGAAACTCTTTCATGGCAGGGCAGTATGTTTGGGGCAGCTTTGCAAATATGCACCTAAAATTACCACCACCTGCCATTTTTTTAAATCAATTTCTTTTTTAAGCAACTGGATGTTTTTCTCGTAGAGGAGCTGTGGGCAGGAAGGTTAATGCATTGCACATTCTTCTCATCACCTGGCTTAAACTTGTTTTTGCTCTGGGTAAGCAGTAATTGCTATTTAAGTACATCTCAGGAGAACTGTGTCCCACCTGAAACAGCCCGCCTGCCTCCCTGTGTGATCTCTGCGGAGGAAATAATAGGCAAGGGAAGCACAGCTGACCTGCTCACGGGGTGGCCTTCTTACAACCTGCTTCTTACGTACTGGCTCTTCCACGTACACTTCTCGTAATAATGGAATATTGTTTCATGTACTCTTTACCCTCGCAGTTTAGTTTGTACCATGTTCTGACATTTAAGTCATTAAATAATCTTTTTTTTCTATTCTCATTTCTGGGTTATCTGAGGGTGTCTCCATCAGCCACTCAAGAAAACTGCCTTCCCCAGGCCTCTGTTAGAATGGGAAATTGTCTAGCCCTTGCTACTCAAAATGTGGTCCGGGGAACAACCAGGGCATTACTGGGAGCTAGTTAAGACTGCGGAATCTCAGGCCCAGTCCAGACCCACTGGATTCGAATCTGTGTTTTAATAAGACCCCCAGATGATTTGTGTGCACATAAAATTTGAGAATACTGGTCCAAGAGACAACCAAGTTTATCATCAGTCTTTAGCTCCACCTGTCTCCGTGCTGCTACATTCTGGGTATTCTTTAGGCTAATACTTGTGTTGTTCACATTTACTGAATGAATAAAAGGGCTTTCAGAAGTCGTTTCTTTTTCTTGTCATGTGCTGCCCAGCTGCAGTAAAGGAAAAAGCATATTTGGGAGTCGAAAGCAGAAAGCCAGCATCTGGTTTGGAAGATCTGCTAAATCTAAAATATTTCTGTTCTGAAAGTCTTTCTGATGTTTATAAGGGAGAGAAAAAATGCCCTCCAAAATCATTTTCCATGAAGAAATAAGAAAGATTCATATCACATGAAGTTATAAACTTATAAAACGAAGATAAAACAAATTTCTGAGGCCCAAAACTTTTGGTGAAGCTTCTGTCTTCATTGCATAAGACACACTGCCCTGGATGCCAGAATAAGGATTGACTACGAACAATTTGTCCTCTGAACGGGACATTCCACACATTTATATTTTTATTGCCCTAAGCACAGACCAGAATTGTATTCACTTATTCAACATGTTTTTACTAAACATCACAGGGGACCAAGCTTTATTCTCCCCTCCCACAGCCCACCTTGTGTACAAGAGCCCTTTAAAAATTGTACACACACACACACACACACTGAGGCCTCTTATCTTACTCAAATCCCATTGTTGCAGAGGAAATCCTGAAGGTAAATCATACCTACCTTCAAACACATAAAGAGCACAAGGTTTAGCACTTTCTTTGTACCTGCAAGTGGCCTACTAATTTTCTGGCTAGGATGTCAGTGATCTGATCCCAGAAAAGGGACCTGGTGTCATTGTGCACATGTTGCCCCTAAGGACCCACCTCCTCCGTGAAGGACCACCTTCTCTCCTGCAGTAGGCCTCTCTCTCCTCCGCTGACGGAGTTCTGACTTCGGTACCTTCAGTCAGATGTCCTCCTTCAGGCTCTAGGCTGCAGAAACCCACTTGTGTCCCAAGACACCCTTCGACTAGAAAGCATTTAAACTGGGACAGCTTTTACATCTGGGAACAGCTTGGCCACCCAAAGCAGCCGGCATTCTTGGAAGGGCATAGTCAAATCCAAAAACAGAGTCTTACCAAAGATCACTGTCATGATTGCAAATACATCCTAATTTCTTGCTCATAACCACTGGTGCAAGCTGCCAAAAAGTGCTTCTCACACCAGGGACTCCGCATCCTCCTGCAGCCGGCCACAGCACCGCGCACACACACCCTTCACTTCCTTCCCCAGCCCACCAAGTAAAGCCTATTTTATCTTCTTCCTAAGAAACTAATAGGGCAAGAAAACTGGCATCAATAATCAATTTCTCTTCAAGGATCCATTACTTGTCATTTTTGAATGTTTGGCTCCCAATCCCTTTACTGCAACAGTGAAATAAAACCCCATCTAAGACGTCTGAAAGCCTCTCTTCATTTGAATAAAAATGTTTCTACTCAATTAAGCACATTGAAATAATCAAGGGCCGAAGAAGAGAAACCCCCTGATCAGAGTTCACTTTCTTCTTTTCCTCCACCGTCTGCAGCTACGCAGTAGAGATTGGCATGAGTGAACTTAGGGTACGTTAATTCCCTCTGGTTTTGTCCTGAAGTTGGCTCAGATTTTTCAATGCTGAAATTTGCAGCCAATTTCCATTGGACTTTGTTTCTCATTAACTGGTATTTATATTTCAATGGGGAGATGTTTCAGCATTAACTTCCTGAGCTCACTCAAGCAGGAGCCAAAAGCTGAACAAAATCTTCCTCTTAAAAACATTTCCAATATATTTTAAAATTCTAGCTGTCTTATTTCCACTCAGTAAAATGGGTCCCCCAAAATATTTCATTTTGAGATGCAGATTCCAAGAGGGAAATGGAAGATGGAGATTCAGAACAGCCTGGAAGCTTGGATCACCCTCCATTGATGGTGTGCCTCTCCACGTCGTTGACATCTTAGGAATCTCTGCATGAGCAGCCCAGCGAGGCCAAGAAAGCCTGATCTCTTCGTGCATTTCCTGTAGAAAGAACTTGCAAACTAACAGGATTAAGTTTCTAGTTTAAGTGCATAACTCTGTATGGATGCTTCCTCGAGATAATGACTGTTAATGGTTCATCAGTATCGTTTATTGTGTATGTTTATAGTTTATTTTAAGTGAATAAATGCTCTTTCAAATGATTTGAAGTTGTATAATATTATTTGCGACTGGGGGACAGTTACATTTATTCCTTGCTGGTAATCCTATCTTCAACATCACCAAAAGAAAATTTCCATTCTCATCTTGGTAACATTGATATACTTTGTTAAAGCAAACTGTTTTTTCTCTCTAGGGCAACACCGTTTGTTTATTTGTATGTTTGTTTTCTTGTGGGAGAGTGGTTGTAATGGAGGTTTGGATGACTTTCCAGAAGCCCCAAGGGCCCACAATCAAGGTCAAAGCATATACTTGATCCTGTGTATCAGGAAGCCTTTTTTATTAACTCGGTTATTCAATATGCTAAAGAAAGTGCACAGCCAGAGGAAAGTAGACTCAAATATAAAGCCAAAGAGCTTAGGAAGTGTTTACTTTACTCCTGATAATGAGGACCTGCAAGAGAGAAGAGAATAATCCCCCTAAAGTGCTTCACATTGGAGACGAGCCTCTGCCTTACACTGCCAATTACAGCGCCTGCACCTGCTCCTCCTTCTCATCCTTTCCCTATTTCTCTTTCCTGTGCTTAGACATCACCTTCTCAGAGGTCTTTAGCACCCGCTTCAGATTCTCCAGCATCACAACAACCAGCCACTAAGCCTTCCAGATCTCCCCATACACAATTCCAAACAATGCCATTCATTAAAACAAAGGGAGATTGTAAAAGAACTACCAGAAGATTCATTTTGCAAATAAGGACCAAAGTTCTTCTAATCCAGTAAACTGTTTCACTAGTAGAAATTTTCCACAGAAAATAAAATTTGCCAAATTTGCTAAAGAATGATTTAAAAGTTACTTCTTAATAATTTGCTTTAGTGTTTCAAAGAAAACCAAAAAAGACAGGATGCACATTATTTTTAAGAAAACGTCTCCTGAATGAGGAAGACAAGCAGTCTTCTTGGAAGTCTTTATGAAATAACACTTATTTTGTCAATGCTACGTTATTTTCAATTAGATATATATTCATTTATTATTTCAGAAATGCTTTTTTATTACATTAAAAACCTAATTAATCTGAAGAGTTAATAGGGCCATTGCAGCAGAATTTGGTAGTTTTCTGCTGGCTCATTTGTTTCCTATCGCTGGAGGAAGGGAAGCATGAATTACCATTTCCATCAATGGAGTAATATACCCAGAACTAGCATGAGCTGTGAGAATTTATACTCTTCATTCAAAAATGCTCCCATGGGGAAAAAAAAAAAAAGCCAGGGAATTACCTTTCTCCTTACCTTTCGTTAATTGCAAAATAAACATATTTCCAAGAGTAAGGAGTTGCTGAGAGTCATTTTTATCTAGAGCTCTCCTAAAAGGCACCGGACCATCTGCCATCATTCCCCTGACCCAGTGTTCACATTGCCTGGAAGGCAAGTTGACAGAATACAACCTGCATCTCGGCAGCAGTCTCTCTGAATTGCCCTTGCAGGCTCCACTCCTTTTCTCCTTTTGTCTCCCGTCATATGCTTTGATTTGAGCTACATCAAAGCATTATCTTCCTAGAGCTTATACAGGAAACTAGAGAAAAATTGCATCCTCCATAAAAGAACCCAAGTTTGCATTGAGCCACCTCCTGAAGGGACCACAAACATGCTAATGAATGGTGAGAGAGTCTGACATCAAGAAATTTGAAGACTTCTCCAAGCAGGAATGACGTGGAAGGAGCGCTCCAAAAGGACATCAAGCGCCAATGGAAAGCATTTGGTTCTGGGTCAGAGAAACCTGACACGTCTGCTGTGTATCTGCTGTCTGCTCTTGGGCAAGTTGCTTGACCTTCCGTTTCATCTGTAAAATGGTAATGGTAAAAGGGCAATCACAGTGCCTATGAGCATGGTTGACACAGAATTACAGACAATTGATATAAAGGGTCCTGCTTATAGTGAGAAACCCATAAATGGTGGCAATATTTTTATCTTTATTTCCCAAACACAGTGCCTTGCACAAAATTACAGTTAATAAGTATTTGTGGAAGTGATGGAGAGAGGGAGAGAGAGTGGGAGAGAGGGAGAAAGGAAGAGGGAAGAGAGAAATTTGAGGAAGATTCAAGTTTAATACTGACAGATATTTTCCTCTTTTTAATTAACAACTTTCCTGGTTATAATACACATTCATTGTAGACTTTTTTTGATTACCTCAGGCCATTAGCCAGCACCACAGATCCTGCGATCAGAGTCCTCTGGTTTTGACTGGGGCTTCGCTGCCTGGTACAGCATTTGTGTTCACCTTGCCTCTAAGGAGGCATCTGTCACCTCCTGGTCTCTGCTATTCTGGACCCCTCCCTCGTTCAGTGACACCAGGAAGCCCAGTACCATGGCAGGTTCTCCAGCCATCAACCCCAGCCTGCAAAGGACAGCCACTATCGAGCTTGTCTGTGACACAGGTGCCCCTCCCCAGCGCTTTATTCCTTGTGCTTTAGTGGAAGGGGTGTCCGCTGAATCCTCCAGGTGAACACAGCCAGCTGGTGGGCTCTCTGGTCTTGTGTGATGAATTCATTCTAGCAGGCCCACCTCTCTGAGCCTTTTGCCCTCAAATACAATGCCAGGATAGTTCTGGCATCTTCTCTTCATTAATGTTTTCCCCAAGCTTTAAAGAGTCATCCTAACAGCACATTGGGACTAGAGCCAACACAGGGAAGGTCCCTCCCCAGCCGGGTCGTCCTGAGACTAGACCCTCTTTATCCCGGTAGAACCAAGGAGGGGTTGTGCGAGAGTTTGAGGAAGGCAAGTATCATCACTTAGAGCATCCTCCTTGGGTGGGGCCTCAGCCTGGTCTCCAGGCAAGGGGAGGCTGATCTCCTCTAGCAAGGATGAGCGGGGCCCTTCTGCAAGGGAACCTCAAATTAATTGTCCAAACTAATTGTCATCCATTAATTGTCCCCACTCCGGGTCTCTGTGTCCCATTCCTTCCCTATGAGGACCTTGCCCTAAGTATAGGAGACTGCTAGGGTGGTGGATTCAGCTTTTTAATAATTCAGCTGTTCTCCCGCGTAGGTGTGAGGCCTGGTGTGCAGCACAGCTGCCCTCCAGCTGCAGGAGAAGGGAGTCTCTTCAAATGCGGCTCTCAGGCCACACCCTGAGTGCTTCGATTGCACCTAACCAACTGACCTACAGGCCTGATGATTACCATTGCTCCCACCTCTCTCAAATGTCATAGATATTGTATAAAGCAGGATATACCTTCCCACAGGTTTCCCATCCCAGTTCATCACAGGGGAGTCAGTCATTGCAATGCTACAGCGTGCCTGATGGCTCTCAGAGCCAACGTTACTGCTTAAGGCATTCTGGCTGAGCTTGTCAGAAGGCAGCTATGCTGGAGTTTATGCATTTGCCCCCTTAGATCCACTCTCCACCCTTCTTCAACCTGCTTCCCAGGAAGCCAACATTTATGGCCTGAATCAATGCACTCTCTCACTCTCTGCTCTCCCACTTGATTCGTCAGAGGATCAGGGCGTGGGAGGAGAGAGAGCAAGGCCAGGTATTTGCTCCCCACTTCCCTCCCCGTAATGGTAATGGCTGCATCCTCCTGCGAAAGGCTGCAGCTCCTGTCAGGCATCCCTCTCCTGCAGTTCCCTTTGGGGTCTGATAGCCACTTCCTCCTCTTGTTCCTTTGGCCTAGGGTTGCCCCTTGCTTCTAAACAAGGGTTTAGAAGTGTTTTCCTACCCCCTGTTGGTTTCCTTAACTCTGTCCACACATTTATAAATAGTCTCTTCTTTAACTTCCCTCAGTATCCCCCTGCAGTGTCTTTTGTTTCCTGCCAGGACCCATTCTTTCTTATGCTGTGGTCCTCTTTTCTCAAATTCTGGCAAGCCTTAACAGCCTCTGCTTTTTTTCTCTGAGTTTGTTTAAGAAGCAGCCCCTTCTCTTAGAAATGCTGATGGAAGTTCTGAAGGACGGGTTGAAAACATTTGAGCGGTGTTTTATTATCCCTAATCAACACCCCCCACCCCCCCACACCCGTCCCAGCAGAGACCCCAGGCACTCAACTCCTTCTTCTGTTAGAGTCCTTCTTGCCTACCAACAGATCTGCACTAAAGGTTGGGGTGGATTTGGCCCATGTTCTTTGTTCCCAGATGTCCATGTCAGCATCCCAGCTCCTGCCCATCGATGCCAACATTTGCTTTACTCTTTTCATGGGGACGCGTCGATTCCTCATTCAGGGAGGACTCGTGCCTCCCCGCTGTGAGATGCCAGGGGTATGAATGCAGACTGAGCCACCTTTGGCCTCACAATACCCAGTCACCTGTCTGTGTCCCTTACTAAACATGACATCCTAAATTATCACGTAAGTGAGAACAACCTCGTAGTTGATTTTAAGTGTACTTATTACTGTTATTCCAAGTGTATTAAAGACTAAAAAAACATTTTGGAAAGTTTTCATGAATTCAAAAGACATGGGACATGCTTTATTGACATTAATATGGAGTTCCTGGCATATTGTGAAAAAGGAACAAGGTTAATTTCAACTCCAAAAATGTCAGAATTAAAGACACTTGCATAACATTAGAGTTTAAAAAAAAAAGTCACAGCAAATCAGCTGCTGTAAGATTTTAGCAAGAACAGGAGCTGGACAGTCACAGACTTTTCCCTCAAAGCCAGCAGTGCAGTTTTACTCCTATAAACACGTAAAATTTCTGAATTTAAAAATTTACAATTTAAATTTTAAAATAAGCCTAATGGGAAAGAATAATTATGATTGATCATTTGGGGCACAGCTTTGGGAGAGCAGCACATGAGTCTAAATACATGAGCTTGGTTTCACAAGTTTTTAAGCCTAAATGACAGCCCTAGCTATATATTTTTGCTGAGTTTTTTTAATCACAAGGGACCTCTTTATTAAGGACCTTAAAGGGACTTTGGGAATTTTGCTTGGGAAAAGAGTCACCCAAATCCAGATGCCTTTCAGTTTGAGCCACGATTGCCCTCCCTTTCTCTAGTCTGAGCGGTCTCTGTTTCTTGTGTCGAGAATTGCTCAGTTAAAAGAAGGGAGTATTTTCTCTAAGGAAGCTTGCAGTTGGATTTTCTTTGTGGTCAAGAGGCCTAAAGCATTGGTTTTCTTCACTTATGGGCCTTTAATCATAAATCCAGTGGGAGACCCATTGTTAAATAGGACACAAGAATTTAAAGACTTTGTAGCCCCGTTTCCTAATTACACCTAATGCATTTGTACCATTGCCATATTATAAATCCAAATTGGAGGAGGATTATGATATACAAATTATGTGCTGAGATTCAAAGTAACAAAAAATTAATTTGCAGGTGTGTGAAACAGAGACTTTATTTCAGCGCAGGCACAAACATTGTTTTGCATCTTTAGCGTAAGTATGCTGCCTCTGGGCCTTGGGCCTGAGCAGGACCTATGGGGCACAGGGAAGCTCCTCCACAGGCGTGGCCAGAATTACACGGTCCTTGAATCATGGGCTGTAGCTGCTGTGCTGCCCGTGCAGGTGGGTCCGCGAGACTCATGGCCACCAGCTGTGTTCGCGCCGGCTTCAGATGGTCTCGCACTCCGTGGTGGCGGTGGAGCAGGCCCCGCAGTCACAGCGGACAGCCACAGGGTAGGTGTAGAAAGGGTCGACTCCCGGGGCGCAGTTGGGCAGCCTGACTGTCACCTGTTTGGTCTCATTGTAGGTACAGACTCGATGATGGGCTTCGATGTAGGGAGGTTCCAGAATGGGCTTCTGTCCCCACAGGTAGAAAACAGGGAACCCGTTAGAACATATCATCCTGTTGCATTTTCTTGGTACCATTTATCACTATCAGAAATTAGCCTGTTATTCACTTGTTTCCTTGTTAATCTGTGTCCTCCCAGGAAAAAGCAAATTCCTGAAAGCAGGATGCTGATTGTGGTCACTACCATCTCCTGAGCTCCCAGAAGAACCCCCGGCACACAGCAAGTGCTCAATAAACATTTAGCAAAGGAATCATCTTGATCATTGAAAAGCCTTCAAACTGGTCTCCTCTCTCTACCGTCACCCACAACAGTCTATTTACAACACGGCAGCCCCAAGTGATCCTTCTAAAATTTGAGTCCCATCCTAGCTCCCCTCTGCTCAAAGCCCCATTGATTTCCCATCTCCCTCAGAGTCAAAGTCAAAGACCTTACCATCACCCTCACGCCCCACACCCTCTTCCCTGCACCTTCACCTTCTGATACGTCTCCCACATGCCCCTCTGGCTGGCTTCCTCACTCTGCTCCAGCCCCAGGGGGCTCCTGATTGTTCCTCAAACCCACCAAGAACAGTCCCACTCCAGGGTCTTTGTCCTTGCCATTCCCACAGCCCAGAACGCTCTTCTCCTTTGTGATTCACTCCTTCCGCAACCTCAGGTTTTTGTTCAAGTGTCGCCCTCCCAGGGCAGCCTTTCCTGACCATCCTATCTGAAACTGCAACATCCCGCCCCACACCCTGCAACTTCCTCTCCTCTTCCTGCTTCATTTTTCTCCATAGCACCTGTCAGTACCATGTGACATATATCTTTTACTTACTTGTGTTGTATTTCTCCCACTCTAGAGAGTAAGCTCCATTAGGACAGGGATTTTTGCCCATTTTACTCACTGCTGTGCCTCTACTACCTAGAATAGCACCTGCCACCCAGAAGGTTCCCAATAACTATTTGTTGAATCATTGAAAGAAAACAGAGGGAGCAGGCTCCCGAGTGCCCAGCGCACTGTTCCGAGGATTGAAGGAGTCGTTCCTTCCTGCACCTTTCACAAATCTTGAATTCAAAGATAATTTTGATAAACAGAACATATAGATCACAAAGTCAGCACAAAGCAGTAGTTAAAAGCCCAAACCCTGCAGTCAGGGCTACTGAGCCTGAGTCCCTCTTCTGCCACTTACTGGAGACCTTGGAAAATCCACTTAACTTCTTGAAGCCTCAGTTTCCTCATCTGTACAACAAAGTGTCTAGCTCACAGCATTGTTGCGGAGAGGAGGTAAAATGATACATGTCATGCAGAACAGTGAGCACCAAGTAAGTGTACAGTAAATATAATCTACTGTTCTTATCAAAGCAATTAGAAGAGTAAAGAAGTAATAATAAAAATAACAATTTACAAGCTTTCAAAGGACAGTGACTTCTCTTGTCCTAGGCAAATAAAATGTGTTTAATGGAGGCCCAGGGTGAAGTTCTGCATGAATGTCATGAAAATGATGGCTTTGCCTTTGACAAGGACCATATAGAAGTGCTGAATGGAACATCACCAGCTTCCTCCTGCTCCTCAGGTAGCATTTCACCCTTCCTCAGTTTGCTTCATGCCCTCTTACCCTCAGTAATCTGGAATCCCAGGCAGCGTTGCCAGATAAAACACAGGGAACACACCCTGTAATATTTGAATTTCAAAGAAATGACAATTTTTTTTAGTATAAATGCATCACAAATATTGCATGGGACATATTTATAAAAAGAAAATGTTGTTTATCTGACATTCAAATTTAGCTGGCATCATGGTTTTGTTTGGTTTGGTTTGGTTTTTTGCTTATTCTAGCAACCCTAAACTTACCAGGTCATGAGCAAAGGCCATTTTCAGCAATAGTTCCACTTTCAAAGTAAATCCAGCCACTTTGTCGTCATGAACATCCTTATTTTCAGACATGCTCTCCAGTTCAGGTACCAAAAGTAAGTGCTTTCTATCTCGGAAACTTTCAGATTGCTGGGGAAATAAATCTCATTCTTTCGTTTATTTTCTATAAGTAACCTTCCTTTTCATAGCGCAGTGAAGGCATAAATAAAAGCTGGTGAACACTAAGGAGAATCTCGTTTTCTGATGATTTTGGTGCTTCTGTTTCTCCAGTAAGAACACAGTCCCTGACTTCTGTCAGTGACCATGATCCAATTAAAGGTTTCATCAATTTATAAGGAAAAGAGAAGAGAGCTGAAATGAAGGACATGGCAGTTTGAGATAGATTTGGGCCCAGAAAGACCTCCAAGAAGCCCAGAATTTAACTTCGAGCAGGGGGAGGCACCACCAGGCTGAGCCTTTAATACAAGAAGGTGCCAAAGTTCCCTGAGTACTTGATGTCAAGTCACAGCCACGGTATCCTTAGCAAGTGGATTTTCATTTGGCTATTAAGTCTCAAGCACCTGAATGATGCAAAAGTAAAGTTAATTGGGTGAAGTAGTTTCATTTAATCTGGAGGTTTCATTGCCATAACCCAATTTCATTCATGGGCCATAATTTTGTCTAAGGGATAGCAGCTTGCTCTCTGAGTCCCCGAATAGAAGGACATTTTTCTTAATGGCACTGTCCTCTCCGGCTGCCCATGGGCTTCTAAGTTGATGTTGATTAGGCTAGAGGATGTCCGATTCCAGGTAGAGGTCAATACTATGTACTTATTGAATGCCTTGTTCATATACGAGACTTTGACAAGAGCTGTGAAAAGTGCAACAATGAACCTCCGTCCTCAAAAACCTTAAAACCTAGTGTTGTGTGTGTGTGGGGGGGGGGGGGGGGAGTAAGAAAGACAAGCCCTAGACTAGAGTCATGGGCTGACCAGGCAGGCAGAAAAACCCTGGGGAAGGAGTTGGCACAGGAGACAGGCATCAAAGAATAAATTGAATAATGACAGATGGAAATGAGAAAAGATATGAGAAATGGACCAAAGTGAGGTGTCATGAGGGGTGTTTAAGAAAACTTTTAAAAATCAGTCTGACAAGGCCAGAGCTTGGACTATGTATAGCCTCTGGGAAAACAGGCAGACGTCGTATTGCTGAGGACCTTGACAGCTGGTTGTTGAATTTGCAGTACTGGGTGCTCAGTAGTGGTTTTTGAGCTGGGATAACAAGATCAGAGTTGGTACTTCATTAGCAACCAACTCGGGCCTCAGTGAGAAGAATCAACAGTCACTATGTGGTGTGATTTGATGGGGTGCTGAATGACCGTCTTTCTCCCCACCCCTCTAACATCTCCCCGCCTCAGCCCAACAGGGTTCTAACTCTGTTTGAGAATTTTATCCCCATTTTAAATGAACTGTCTCTGACATGGCTGGATATAATTGAATATAAAGGGACTTAATAAATCTGTCCATTATAATCCCTGAGGGCTCGAGGAATTGTGGTGGGGAGTGTGGGAAGAGCAGGGCTGTGGGTGAGGCACTGGAGGAGGGGCTGAGGATGCCCCCTCACCTGCTATTTAGCTTAGAGTCTCTCTCCTGGTCCCTGGCCAGCTTCATCACAGGTGGAGGAATACAGGGAAGACTTTTGGTCACAGGCTCGAACCAAGAATTTATTCCCAACTTTCCAATGACTCCCTACATGACTTTGCAGTCATTCACCCCTTGAATTCCTCCATGTCATCTGCAAAATGGGTAGAATAATAGCACATCTTGACGTTCCAGAGATCATTCCCAAATACACAGGCACCATGTAAATCAAATGATTAATTTTATAAATGCTTGGTTAGAGTGGCAAGATCATATCTCTTTCAGATTATTTTTGAAGGATGCCAAATAATCATTATTAAAAGAAAAAAAGATCCACAGGAAAGGGCGGATGCCCCAGCTCTACTTGATTTCATTAAAAAAGTGAACACTCAGGAAACCAACACACGTGGCTGGCCCTAAAGGCGTTGCCCTATGGGCCTATCTTGGGACTCACCTCCCAGGTCTCACAGCGGCCCCAGCAGGCATCTGTGGTGATCCGAAGGCCCCTGCAGCCTGGCTTCTTGGCAAGGAAGGTAAACTCTCTCACAGCACAGCCCACAAAGGTGCGCAGGTCCCCACTGTAGGTGCCGAGGACACAGCCACAACCAGCCAAGAGGAGCAGGGCCATGGGGCCAAGGAAAAGGTATGCCAGCTTCATGCTGTTTCTCTGCAGAAGGAAGGGAAAGAGAGTTTATCAACAGATACAGCTGCCTGCCATGGGGCAGCCCACAATGTATTGTTCACTATCAAAGTGACCTTGCTCTTAGCATTTCAGGAGAAATGAGCCAAGAAATTGTAAATGCCCACAACTCCAACACAGTGCTCAAAATCTCTCTAAGTGGCTCCAGTATGGATTCCATGGACCCATTGTTCTCCTTAGACACCCAACCCTTCAAGGGCATTCTCAGACTCTTCCTTACCGTGACCCAACTGCTAGACTTGACTTGTGTGTTAAAGAAGTTTGTTCCAATGGTCTCTTCAAAATAAATGCAAAACATGAGTAACACCAAAAGTAGACCTCCCCTCGCATGGACTGAAGTTACAAGTATGGAGAAACACTTACCTGATCTTGCTGGAGCTAACTCTTCTTTTAGAGCTAAAACTCTCACCCAAGACTTCAGAAAGTCACAATGAGTGGTACAAGTTTGCTCTGGGTAAACGTCTACCCTCTGTTACTGGGCTGCTTGATTGCTCAAATATATAGGAAAGGTCTTGTCAATCAAGACAAAAGAGAGGCCGATCCTTACAGGAACCACTGAATACATCAAAGCCCTGGGATAGAAAGCCTGTCTCTATTTTCCAAAACTGATTAACTTAGAGGGTGTTGTTCTGTTTCTTAACATCACCTACTGAAACAGAAAGTTACCTTGGTGGGTGACATAATCCTAGGGGAACAGTCAAATGTAGTTTACCTGGCTCTCAGGAGAACAAACGCACTGGGGCAAGATGGATTAAATTTTCCTTCATGGTAACCACAAATTTCCTTCGAAACAGGAGTCAGTCGCTACCAGCTCATGGCAAACTCTTTCCCTTAACTCACAGCACACTTCAATACATTGAAAAATAACAAAACAATAATTCTTCCTGGAAAAAAACACAGAATCACTAACTGAAGGGATGGAAAGCACAGTGAGAAGAAACATTTGAAAGTCTTCAAATTAGTTGAGAATTGGATAATATTAATAACACTTTAAAATGAAGCATATAGGGAAGAAAATAGCAAGATTATCTTCCAGCATTGGAATTTAAGATGACTTTTCATTTCTTCTATATGGTTTTCAGCATTTTTCACATTTTCTACATTCAGTATGTTTTTAGAATAGAAAGTCAATTAATATGGCTACGTTAAAAATTAAAATAAACCAATAAGTATACATTTGGGTTGCAAGTAATGATATTCAATGCTGTTCTAATGGAAATGTTTCATTAGATTTCTGGTTCTTCAAAGTCTAAACTAAAAATTAAATCATATTCTTTATGAGGATAGCACACAGCTTATATTCCAATTTGTAACAGCAGCATACAAATGGATTAAAAAAACTGGTTGTTCACAGCGTTATTCTGGATTCTCTAAAAAATAAATGAAGCCGACATTGTTCTTGCCCTTAGCAGTGTACATATCATAGCAAATAACAACATAGCCAGAGACATTTAAGATGCATATTAAATAAATAAGTGATAAGAAGTTTAAGCATTTCCATTTTCCGCAAGGAAAGATGTTCTCTAAATAAACATGCTACTCATTAAGGCTTTGGTTTTTCAAAGCATCTAACAACCCTCATGCTAGGCCATCAATATATCATCCCTAGAGTCAGATTATTATATGTGTTTTATAGAAAATTGAATTAAGCTTGGAATAGTGAGAGGATTCTCTTTGGCCCTTCAGCTTGTGAGTAACATAAATAGAGCTGGGACACTATGGGGACAACTGCTCACCTGGTGTGATCGTCCCAACTTGCTGGACCAAGAGCTGGCCAGTTGGCAATGAGTTGCCATCCTGAGCTGTGTTTCTAAAGAGGAGTCTCAACCCTTTTCAGTTAGACCTGAAACAAACATGCTTGTGTCTGGAATGTCACAAGATAAGGAAAGACAGCAAAGGGAAGCCAAGAGTACCTTTCTTTCACAATCCCCAACTTCCTTATAATGTAGAGCTGTGGCATGATGCCTACCCTCCACCAGCATTAACATTATAATAATGACAGTTTATAGTCACTGAGTACTGTGGAATCTGCTCTGCTCCTACACATGTCGTCTCTAAATCTTACATCAGTTCTGTAAATCAATGATAGTCTTCTTTTTACATTGGGAGAAATGGAGGCTCAGTTATTTTGCAACGTGCTGCCTCCAAAGCCTTCGACAACATTGGGGTTGGCAAATAGGTTTGTTTCATCCCCATAAACAACTACAGTCAATTGGAAGGCAATACCTGGAACACGGTGTTAAGAAGGTGTCTGAATTCACTCCCAGTGCTGAGGGCAGGGACCCATCAGCTTCATCACAGGTGTAGGAAAGGGGAACAGTGAATGGATGCCATTTTTCCAATCCTTGCACTATGCCATGTCACTTGCCCCACTTTAGGTTGCTGTGTGATTTCAAAGGCTACTTAAGGCCCTGATACCTACAGAATATCTCAGCAACATAGTCTGTGCATCTGCCACCTTCCTTTCCATCTGCATTGACATTCCCACCATTAAAGTCACTCTCTGGAGGTAACGAAGATGTGGGCAACATCTCCAAGCACAGGCCCTGGTGCATCTTCTCTCGTCTTTTTCCATTATCACCTTCTCATGGATTCATTGTCATCTTGGAGGATGAGTCACAAGGTACAGATTCACTAGGAGCAAGGAGAGGGGAGAAGGAACACAGGTAAGCACAGGGAGCATGACAACAGAGGAGGAGTGAGCTGAATGTCAGTGCCTGGAAAGGGTGACTGAGCAACTGAGGCCTGGTCCAGGGATGGCAGCCCCGGATGGGGAGGGCCTGGGGTGCACACTGTATGCAGGGGATGGAGACATTGCAAGAGCCTGGAAACTCTCTTCTCTGGCTTGGCCATGCTGATTCCCAGTGGCACAACTTCCTGTTGTGACTGCCTTGGGCAGCCACAAAGTCACTTCTCTCAGCCTCAGTTTCCTCATCTGTAACATGATGGGATTGGCCCCCAGGACTCTTAAGATCCTTCCCAGCACCAGAATTTAAAGATTTGAAAACTATTTTGTGAACAGAACAAGGTGAGGGAAAGTCAGGTGGAGAACCTGACTTAGAATAAAGGCATCAAGATTTGTGTGCAAATCTTGACCTTGACACTTGGCAACTTGTGATCTTGGACAAGTCTCATAACCCCTCTGAGTCTCAGTTTCCCACAAAATTGAAAATGCCTCCTCCATAGAACTCATGTGAGGATTCTACAAAATAATGTCTACAAATTGCTTATCACAGTGCTTAATACATGACACACAGGCAACGCATGTTGTTTCTCTCTCCCTCCCAGGGAATGCATCACCACTGTGTGCACCCCTAAGAAAGAAAAAGCTGCTGATAAAGAATTACGTCAGACCATTAATTATCAGGCATATCCTGATTTCAAAGGTATTAAATGTAGGGAAAAAATGTGAGTCTGAGAATAGAGGAAGCAAAGTCTTTGGAGTCTAAGAGACCTAACAGCATCCTGAAACCAGGGGAGACACAGGTGGCCACCAACCAGGCTCCCCCAGCCAACCTGTGGTGCTCTGATCTGACAATAAAATTAACATGTTTTCCCATAGGAAAAATGTCTGAAGTGTTACATATAATTTTTAAGGTCCAAATCTCATACTTTGGAGGTACAAGCTTTACCCTGCTTCCAAAATTCAATATATTAGTAAATCTTCATAAATACTCCCAAACAATTTCAGTTCTGACCAAGAATGGAGTCCAACTAACTGAACCAACCAAAATGTGCTGAGCACTCACTCCGTTCCACAGGTATGGAGGGCCCCTAGGAACCAAGCTATTTGCTGTGTCGCCTACAATGACCTCTTGAGAGTTTAGAAAAGATGGACATGCTCCGATATGTTTTTCCTCATTGTCCTCTCAGAATACATAACACTCTGTGCAAGCGTCAAATTAATTAGCATTACGCCTCCTGTGGATGAATAGAAAAGCCACAAATGAAGCTATGTGTCTCAAGGAAGTAATAAAGTAGTGATTTTCTGTAAACAGACACAACGAAGTTCAGCTGTGGATTTTACAAAGTTGTGTGCCGCTTTTAATATCCCTTATTTACAGGGAAAAAAAATTTCTGGGCTTATGAATTGAAGATGAATGGTGAAGTCTTGGGAGAAATTAATGTTATTGAAAGATCATTTTGTCTGTTCAAAGCACTGGCTATTCGGGGGACAGCTCCTCATTTTATCAACTTGAAGAGATAACATTTCCTCTAGATGATGGTGCAGTTGCTATGGTAACTTTTTTTTTAACGAGACTAAAAATAATGAAGCCTGTGTCTGATTTACTAGGACAAGTCAAGTCTTTCTCCACAACTGTCTGAAAGAAGTATCTGTCAGTTGTCACAGATTTATTTCAGATTAAGGGGCACATGGCTTAGGCACTGAAGTGGAATGTTTTTATATCCGCCTGACTCTTCCACTTTTGAATGTCATAGCTTTGCAGGGCATGGCAGACACATGCCTAATAGAGAGGAACAGAGAGGAGCTTAATGAGCCACAAAGAAGCATTCTTTATTTCAAGTGCATCCTGTATTCTCATTGGAATGAGTCCACAAAGCTGCTGGGTCCCCAAATCCTTCACTTGTAATTCCCCAGGCAGTCACACAGACAAGGCCAAAGGTGTTGTTAGCTAAGCTTCGAAGCAACAGCACCTCATTTGTTAGCTATTGGCTTTGTTCCAGACAAAGATTCCTGGGATCATGGCCCCAGAGAGTGTGTATGTGTCTGTATATGCCCGTGCTTCTGCGTGAGTGATGGAGCAGGGTGATGGGAGGGTGAAGATGAAGAAAAGGAGAGCTGTTCTACTCTCCAGAGTATTTGTTACATAATTTAACACATTTATTAAGCAACTACTGTGTGCCACACACTGTCCAGCACTGGAGTGACTGGGTTCATTAAAAAAATTAAAAGGTGATGTTTGGAGACACGGGGTGGAATAGCTAACAACTGACAGAAATAATACATTTCTTTCCTCCTTCTGTTTCTTTTCTTTAACCCTTCTTTCTTATTTCTGTCCTTCCATACTTTATTGAGTGTTACCATATGTCAGACACATGCTAAGTACATGTAATACAAATCTGAACACAGCTAAGAACCCGCCCTCAAAGAGTCAATAGTCTAGTGAGGATGATAAATAAGCCAACATATGTATGACCCAGAAATTGCACTTTTTGACATTTATCCCAGACAAATGGAAATTTATGTTCACACAAAAACTTGTACACAAATGCTCATAGCAACTTTATTCATAATAGCCCCAAACTGGAAACAACTCAGGTGTCCTTCAACAGGTAAAACAAACTGGTACATCCATGCCATGGAATACTAGGCAGCAATAAAAGGGAATGAACCCAAAACTTGTAGGAATCTCCAAAGAATCAGTGAAAAAAGCCCATCTTGAAACACTGCATGATTCCACTTATATAACATTCTTCAAATGATAAAATTATAGAAATGGAGAACAGACTAGTGGTTGCCAGGAGCCAAGGAGACTTGTGGGTAGGAGGGAAGTTGGTACAATTACAAGAGGCAACAAGAGGGATGTTCGTGGTGATGGAAGTGTTCTGTCTCTTGACTGTCGTGGTGGTTACATGAAGAAGATGTAATAAGATTGCTTAGAACCAAATATTGCATAGATGTAATAAAATTGCATAGAACCATAGAACTTGTACACGAATACAAGTAAAACTGAGTAAATCTGAACACGACAGGTGATTGTGTCAATGTCAATACCCTGGTTGTGATATTGTACTATAGTTGTAAGTATAAAAAACATTGAGAGAAACTGAGTAAAATGTACACAGGATACCTCTATTATTTCTTCCAACTGCATATGAATCTATAATTACCTCAAAATAAAAAGTTAACTAAAAAACAAATCAACATTTTATTTCGGGGGTGGGTGAAATGGGTGAAGGTGATCAAAAGGGACAAACTTCCAGTTATAAGAAAAATCCGTCATGGGGGTGTAATGTACAGCATGGTGAGTGTGGTTAATAACACTGTATTGTGTGTTTGAAAGCTGCGAAGAGAGTAGATCTTAAAAGTTCTCATCACAAAGAAAAGAATTTGTAACTATGTGTGTGACGGATGTTAACTAAACTTAACCTGGTAATCATTTCACAATATATACATGTATCAAATCATGATATTGTACACCTGAAGCTAACACAATGTTACATGCCAATTATATCTCAATTTTAAACAAAGGATTATTCTGCATTAAGAAAAACAAAATGAAGTTCATTTTTAAGTATTACTGTTGAGAAACTGAATTAAAACAACTAGAATATTTTAAAAAGTAAACATAACACGAAGTAGGATGAGCCTATGATAAAAATGGAGATAGAATGCTATGAGCTTAGATGATGGATGTTGTCAGGAGAAACTTTCTATAGAGATGACTCCAGTGAGTTGGGAGAGAATTAACTCCAGGCAGAGGAAGCCACACATTGACTCCCTTTGGAACTAAGAGCAGAATCTTTGTCTTGTTCACTGCTATTTCCCCAATGCCTAGAACACTGCTTGGCTCACAGTTAATTATCAAAAACTGTTTGTTGAATGAATCACTGAAGACATGGGAAGCTGCAAGGAGGCATCATGGTTGAGCATAGAGTGTGTTGAGGAGGGACAGGGATGAGCATGGTAGCAGGAGATGGGCTATGGGCCGAGTACTCAGAAGGGTTTTCAGCCTTATTCCAGCGTGAAGGAGGAGCCCAGTCTGTGTTTTAAGGATACTGTGGGGATAAGGAGGAGATAGATTGGAGCAAAAACACCAGCTGAGGAGGCTGCTGTGGCGATCCAGGAAAGTCCTTTGCTTACCACCCCAGATGTTGGAAGTCCTTCAGGATAAGTCCTATGTCCAAAGCAGAGGTGTCCAATAGAAATAGAATTCAAAGCACAAATGCAATTTTAAATTTTCTAGTAGCCATATTAAGAAATAAAAGGAAAAAGGTGAAATCAATTTTAACATTAATCCCAGTGTAAGTGCTAAAAGTAAGACTGTATTTAACACAATATTATCCAAAATGTCTACATTTCAACATGTAATCAATAAAAAAAATTATTAATGAAATATTATACACTCTTCATATGTCCTTTTCTTTTACTAAGTCTTTTTACAAAGTCTTTGATCTGTATTCATGCATATAATTGACAGCAAATCTCAATTCAAGCCAGTCACATTTCGAGTGCTCAGAAGCACCAGGCAGCGGCTGCCACACTGGACAGCGCAGGTCTAATGCATAGAGGGTGCTACCCAGTGGCAAGGAGTAATTATTTGAATTCCTTCTGGACCCTTCTCATGTAGCAGGTCTGTTAATTCTCACGACAACAACAATCCTATGACATATTTTTATCTGCCCTTTATGATAAGGAAACTGAGGCCCAAAGAAGTTAAACGAATTGCCATGGCCTTCCAGCGAATCAGTGGTGGAGGCGGGATTCAAATTCGGCTCTGACTGACTGATTTTTCCAACTCCGGCTGCTTCGGCCACTCGGCCAGGCTGTTCCAGTGAGAAACCTTGGCGTCCCGTGAGGGGATGATTAGATGGATCTTAGAGAAATCTTGGAGCCCTCGCCAGCTGAGCCCGTGCAGCTGATACATGTGAAATTTCAAAGCTTAACGCAGCAGAGTCCATAAAAGAGATTTTTTTTTTTTGTATTTCATCAATATGCTTATTTATCCAGAACCTGACTTCTGAGCTGCTGAGCCCCATTACTTGATTTGAGAGTCTCAATCTTTGGAAATGTACTGGTTTGCCTGACTGAATCACTGCTTCTTACCTTAACATCACTGAAGAGCCTGCCTCAAAATAAATCGTGGGGAGAAATTTCTCCTAAGCAGAGATGGCCTGACATTTAGTGAACGATGAAGCCTGAATGGTAATCAGGTCCCAAGCAGAGAAACTAATATAATCAAGGGGATGGGAGAATTTCATAATAAAGGATGGGCTTGAAAAAAATCACCAGCCTAAAGGATGAGCTGACAGGCAGAGGCTCGGAGGAAGGAAAATACAATACCATATCTTGAAGCCATGACAGCTGTGGGGATAGCGAACAGCAATTTTTAGCACTCCCCTACCACCCGTTTCTCTCTGTAGCTGCGGCCCCTGGGTCCTGGGTGTCTCTTGGAACCCAGTGTCTTGGAACCAGTGACGCACCTTTGCAAAATGCTAGCCAAGGATTAAAGATGTAGTTTGAGACTTTAAGAGCTGAGTAAAGGAAGTCTCAAACCCATGATTTGGAGTTAACAAGCCATGGGTGGAAAGAAAACTAGGCCCAGAACAAAGCGGAAATGGTCTGAAAATTAAGTATATAAGCATCTAATACCATGCGTTGATTTCCTCACGATCTATTTAACCTCTTTACTTGGATGTCACAGAAACACCTCAACCTCATTATGTCCCAAAGTTAGTTATCTTTTTCTCTAGGCTCTTTCCCACGCCTTCATCTGGCATTTCCCATCCCTGTAAATGAAACCCCTTGACATTCATTCTGGGCACCTTCCTCATACCACACACACACACACACACAGACACACACACACAAAATTCTGTCAGTTCTATTCCTAAACACTTTGTGACTCGGTTTCTAATTCAGAACCCTTGAAGACCCTTCTTACTGCTGCCTCAGACTCCCTCTCTGTTCACTGTAGCTGGAAAGGTCTTTCGTAAATGTCAGTCTAATCCCGATTTGTACGTTCTGGTTGAAACTCTTCGCTGCTCCCCATGGCACCCAAGAATAAGATACAAACTCCTTGACAAATCACCCTCATTGGCCCCGCTCTCTCTTCTCCTGCTGTTCCCCACTCTCCCTCCGAGCCCCCCTCTCTTTCTCACCTGGACTCCGCGCTTGCCCTTTCCTCTCCCCAGCCCCTCCCTCTGCTTCACCCCCTACTCATCTTTTAGGACTTGCCGTAGCTGCCACTTCCTTCAGGAAGCCTTCTCTGACCCTCAGAGTCTGAGATGAGTGCCCAAGACATGTGCTTTCATTACACCTCCTGCCCATTGCAGCTGCTTTCACATGGCATTGTCATCGACAGCTCACTTGTCTCCAACCCTACTAGATGGTTAGCTCCAAGAAGCTGCCCTATGACTCTCCTCTTCACCCTTACATCCCCAATGCCCACACATAGTAGGCAATAAACACTTAAGTAAGTGAGCAAATGACTGAATGATTGTGGAGAACACCAAATATCACTTATTCTCATTTTCCCCCAACTCAAAACGTTGTCAGTCTCCATTAAAATTTGGCAAATATTTCCAGCAGAGCAAATAGTCAATCCAATCAGACTTGCCTTCCCATATCTAAATGAAAATTTAGTGGGCCATGGCAGGTGTCCTCACAAAATGTCACAAGCTTCAAGTTGGTGCAGTCTGGGGCCCACATGTGGGAGTGTGGACTTACCCAGGCAACCACAGACCTGGATGCATTAGGCCCAGGGAGCAGGGTCCATTCTAACTTCTCCATCGTATTCTTTCCCATACATGACACTAAACCTGATGGCTTCCACCCCCACCAATTTGAGCAGAGTCCCCCATGTGAGTGGTCAGGCAGGACACGCCTGTTTCTTGGTACCCTTGGCACCATGATCTGGTTGGGTTTTATGACTAACTTCAATTACTCGGAGGGGAAAAAACATTTTCCCTCTTTGCAGCCTGAAATATCGCATCAAAGAAATGTGGAGAGTATGGAAATTAGATTTGATTGGCAGCCAGCTATTTGCTTTAATCACTTCTGCTATTCTGTAGCTCTCTTTGGAAAAAGGAGTGTAGGTTTTTCTGACAGCCTGATGGGCAATGACATAATTTTAATAATCTTCTCCCCTCAGGGGCAAAAGTAAAGCAGGAAACTTCATAATGAAATTAGTGTGCCTCAAAGATGGAGTCACTAGATTTCATCCTTTTTGCATTGTTCGTGTCCAGGACTCTGGAAACAAGATGCGTATTTCAGGCATGCCTAACACTGTTGTTAATGCTCTATTTTCTGAACTCCCTTGAGATCGATGAGGCCTGCAGCAGAGTGCGACAAAAGTGTGAAGTCTTAGAAGTACTATCAGAATACACACCAACACACACGCACACTCAATTCAACTCTGTCCATTACATAAAATTGTGGATCTAATTCCTCGATTTAAAAAAAACTACAAGATCCTTTTTTTAGACTCCATTCTAATCTTTTCAGTCCTATGTTATAATGAGGGTTGGTTGGAGCAAGGAGCACTTAACTCCCATTCTCACTTTTCTGTAGTGGGCAAGAGGGAAATGTATGGATAAAACACTCAGGTTTCTGTCTCCACACTCCCACCCTGACTCTCTTATCTGATTGATGGATGAGATTGGGAAATAAACCTGGTGTCTCAACATCTTGGAGGTTTAGAGGTGGGATAGATTTATCATCTAGGATGGTTTGGGCTGCAAATAACAAGGGCAAGCCACTGAAGGTAGCATAAATGTACTTATGCTGAAGTAACAATAAGCCCAGAGTCAGGGCAATTGGGCATTTGTGTGGCTGTTCAACAATGTCATCAAGGACCCAGGGTCATCCCATCTTTCTGGTCTGCCACCCTCAGTGTATTGACATGCTTTCCTTCATCACCTGCCCCAGCTCCAAACTTAGTGTCCTTAAGCCACAGTGTCCAACAACAAAAAAAGAACAGGAATAAGGAGATGAAAGTATCTTGTCACAAGCATTTATCTTTTAAGAGATGAAAGGTCTTGCAGAATTTCCTGCCGATTTCCTCTTTAATCACATTGCCCAGGATCAGGCCACACGATCATATCCTAGCTGTCTGAAAGGCTGAGAATACATTTGCAGCCTCTGCAATGGAAGATCACCTCTGCTGGCAAGGGAGAAAGGCAGGGGATACCTGTAAGGTCGACAACTATTGGTGCCTTCAAATGGTTAGTTCAATTCAGAGCAAAGGCCATTTGACTACATACCAAATTGTACTCTCTACTTTAACTTCACTCAGGAAGAAAGCCAATATTTTTACCCCCTCTTGTCAGATTCCTCTGTCTTATTTTTCTACTAGTTCCAAGCTCAGAACAAGGAAAGAATCATGACTACTTAGTACCCCCAAACACTAACAATTACCACCAGGAACATTGCTGATTATAGGAAAATCAACCACCACCACACCTTTGGACCTCAGTTTCTTTATCTGGAAAGCAAAGGGGTTGGATGAGAGCATCTCTAAAGCCCCCTTCCAGCCCTGACACTCTGTGGTTCCATGACTGTGCATTCAAATGCCTCCGAGCAGTGAACCAAATCACAAGTAGCCCAAGAAATGTTATGAAAGGATGAAATTTGACTCACATTGACTTACATTGGCCTTGAGGAATCAAAACTAGTAAATAATGATGAACTTTGACGCCAGTGTCAGTTTAATAAAAATAAGAACTTGTGAATGTGCTGCAGGCATGTGATTGAGGGTAGCCACGTAATGGGTTTACAAGAGTTTAGGAAAATTGCTTCTCCCTTGAAATTGAGTTTTATAAGACAAGCAGAATGACAAGGCACTAAAAATGGCTCTCTCCTTCATCTCTGTGTTGAAACAATCTCAGTGTCCACAGGGTACAGCTCAAACATCTTGACATAGCTTATAAAAGTTCCTTCCCCGGGCTGGCCACGTGGCTGAGTGGTTAAGTTCGAGCGCTCCGCTGCAGGTGGCCCAGTGTTTCGTTGGTTCAGATCCTGGGTGTGGACATGGCACTGCTCATCAAACCACACTGAGGCAGCGTCCCACATACCACAGCTAGAAGGACCCACAACAAAATATACAACTATGTACCAGGGGGCTTTGGAGAGAAAAAGGAAAAATAAAAATCTTTAAAAAAGTTCCTTCCCAGTCAGTCATCAGCCTACATCTACACAAACTCGATAATAATAATAACTAATATTTTTAAAGTCTTACTCTGTGCTCAATATGTACAAAGCACTTTACACTTCATTGTCTCTTTTAACCCTCACAAGAATGTTGTTATCTCTATTTTGCCTATGGACAAACTGAAGTTCAGTGAATTGCCCAAGGTCACACAGCTAAAGGTGGTGGAGCCAGAATTTGAACTTAGGCAGTCTGTGCCCAGAGCCCATGCCCTTAAGCAGTGATAAGGGCTATGACAGAGATACATAGGGGGCTATGGCTTAGGAGGGACATTTAAGCCAGCCTGGAGGATGAAGGAAAGGCTCCCTGGGATGAGGACTTTGAGCATGTGAAGGACCTAGGAGTGAATATGTTAAGAGAAAGGAAACGGGCATTCTGCATGGAGGAAAGAGCATGAAAAATCCCAGAAGTGAGAGAGAACTCAGAACAGTCAGGGAATCAAAAGTCATTTGGGCATAGGGAAGAGTGATAGGAGATGGAGGGCACATCCAGCGGGGAGCCAGGGTCAGTTTCTGCTGACAGACATTTGGGGATTTTATTCAGAGGAATGATATGATAGGATATGAGTTTCAAATATACCGCTTTGACCTGGAGAACTGAAGTGTGTGTGTGTGGTAGGGGAAGAAGGGGGAGGTTGGAGAAAGGAGACTCTGTGACCTAACATGAGAACATTGAGGTAACGAGAGGAGAAATCTTGAGACTGTGGACAGAGACAATGGAAGAGAGCAACCGAAATCTATTTGAGAGGTTAACTAAATGGACAGCATCTAGTTGTAAAGGAGGATGAAGGAGGGGCGGCATCTCAGACAGCCCAATGGTCTGGCTCTGCTGACTCGGTGGATGGTGGTTCCACTGGCCAGCGGGAACACTGTGGCAATAGGCTTGGGGACAGGAGAGTTCACTTCGTGTTGACTTTGAAATATCTGCCAGGCTTTTGAGTAGAGATGTCTACACATGTAGACATGTAGATCTGCAGTCCAGAGAAAGGTCAGTGCAAGAGAGAAAACAATTGAGTTGTCTGCACACAGAGGTGATGGAAGTCCTCAGGGATGAACAAGATGTCCCAGGAAAGATATGCAGTAAAGAAAATGGGCAAGAAGTCAAGTAAGGAGCCTCACAGCTTAGTGCTCAGCTCATTTGGACCAAAGTATTTATCTCTTCAGGGTTTCCACAGCACCTTGGACCAACTTGAAGGTAGGAATAAAATCTTATTTGATTTAGTAACCCTGGGATCAAATGCACAACTAAGAATATTCCACATGTTCAATAAACGGTTATTAAACAATGATTGTATACTCATATGCTTTATGAAAGAGGCAAACAATAGCAAGTCTGATGTGCTTCAAATTCAGGGAAGCACCAGGCTTTAGCATGTCACTCAAGATGAATTTTTCTTTTATTGAGGACATAGTTTATAACATTGTGAAATTTCATTTGTACATTATTTTCTGTTTGTCACCATATAAGTATGCCCCTTCACCCCTTGTGCCTACCCCTCAACTCCCTTCCCCTTGGTAACCACTAATCTGTTCTCTTTGTCCATCTGTTTGTTTATCTTCCACATATGAGTGAAATCATAGGGTGTTTGTCCCTCTCTGTCTAGCTTATTTCACTTAACATAATACCCTCAAGATCCACCCATGTTGTTGAAAATGGATGGTTTTGTCTTTTTTATGGCTGAGTAGTATTCCATCGTATATATACACACCACATCTTCTTTACCAAATCATTATTTGATGGGCACTTGGGTTGCTTCCACATCTTGGCTATCGTGAATAATGCTGAAATGAACATGGGGGTGCATAAGTCTCTTTGAATTGTTGATTTCATGTACTTTGGAGAAATATCCAGTAGTGAGATAGCTGGGTCATATGGTATTTCTATTTTTAATTTTTTGAGAAATCTCCATACTGTTTTCCACAGTGGCTGCACCAGTTTGCATTCCCACCAGCAGTAGATGAGGGTTCCCTTTTCTCCACAACCTTTCCAACGTTTGTTATTTTTTGTCTTGGTGATTATAGCCGTTCTAATACATGTAAGGTGATATCTTAGTGTAGTTTTGATTTGCATTTCCCTGATGATTAGTGATGTTGAACATTCAAGATGAATTTTAATGTAAGAACACATTTCCTCTTTCTGTGCACCTCCCTTCTATTTACTCACTCAAGAGCAGAAATCTGGTTTCTAGACTCTACCGTTTGCTTCCTTTCATCACCAGAAAAATAGGAGTATTTGTTTCTTCTGGATTGCCTGGGCTCACTTTTAAAACTAAATTTTAAAGCCAAAGAAATGGTTGATTGGCTTCTGCTCTCCAGTTAATCCTTCTCTGAGCCCCCACAGGTGAGGTGAGATCAGTCTTCCTCCTGGAGACACCACCTGTGTGGCAATCCCAGCTTGAGGAAAAGTGAGCATGGTTATTCTCTGTGAGGCTTCTGTAATCAGAGCCTCTCCCTGGGGACAGTTTACTGACATTGGAAATGTGTCATGGTTACAGAGTACTTTGATTTCACAAAAATAAGAGGTCTTCTCTGCTGAGATGGCAAGTAGTATTTGTTTTATACAGATTAACAAGGGAGGAACCACAACTCAGCATCAAAGAGCCAAGACTTTTCTCCCCTCCTTGAGCCAGCTACCAGCCTACTCAGAAGAGAGTGATTTGTGTTTTTAGTCCCTAAACTAGAGAGTTTGAGAAAAAGTAAAAATGGAAGGCATTTTGTCTTTGAAAAGAGGCTACCAGAGGCAGGCTCCTGCTCCATCTGCCTATAGAAGTCCTCATGTTCCCCAACCATTGTGTCCTGGTTGGTAACTAATGAAGCAAACACAGTTAAAACTTTGTGCTTTGCATATTGTAGGAGCTCAATCAACAATAACTAAAAAGCAAAACAAATAAAAACAAAAAGGAGACAAAGTCTGAGTTCCAGGCTTTGGCTTCAGTTGGTACAATGCAGCCATGAGCTGGGGCCAGAGTCCTAGACAAAGTCCAGGAGTAACTCTTCCTACAGCTGAGAAACACCAGCAACTAAATCAACTCTGGAATCTCAGTGGGATGGTCAGCATTTAATGGAAAGTGCTCTCCTCATTCTCCCACCTTTGATACTGGAGACTAAATGTTTGCGGTGCCATTTCATACATACTAACAGAAAAAACATAGACAAATAACCCAATACTGACAAGGATGTTGTGCAAACAAGGTACCCAAATTCTGGAGCCCTCATAAGTTGGTACAATACTTTTGGAAAATAATTTGCCCATACATCTCAAAAGTCATAGAAAGTTTTCTACCCTCCCATTCCTGGGAATTTATTCCAAGGGGGAAAAATTCTAAAATGAGAATACAACTTATGCAAAACACACTTACTGCAGCATTATTTTACAAAAATAGCAACAGGAAATATCCTACTCGTGCAAGGAAAGGAAAGTATTAAATTATGGTTCACCCACACAATGGAAGAGTATTTCTCAAGTAAAATTACTATAAAGACTGTAGCATGTGGAAAAGCATTTGAAATAAAGTTAAGGGGGAAAATCAGAATGCAAAATTGCACATAATAAGTGGTATAACTACATCTGTTAAAAATTATGGAAGTCTATGGACAAAATTGGAAAGTGTGTGAAAAATAATTTTCAAGGTGAGTAGATTATCTTAACCACAAAACTGAATTATTTCAAATCCTCAAGGAAAGAAAATTCTGACACTATTTAAACAATTCCAGAGAGAGAAGAAAAACACCCCAATTCTTTTTACAAATGCACTAATACTAAAACCAGAACAAGAGAGCACCAGACAAGAAAGGTATAATCTTATTTCTCTTAGGAATACTGATGTAAAAATGATAAATAAAATATTAGCAAATTGAATCCAGTAATGTATTAAGCAAGTAATATACCGTAGCCAGGTTGGGTTTATTCCAGAAACACAAAGATGATTCAGTAACAGGAAATCTGTTTATATAATTCTCCATATTAATAGATCAAAGGAGGAAAAACACATGATGTCATCTCAACAGAGGCTGCAAAAGCGTGTGATAAAATAAATACAACAGTTATTCCTGATTTAAAATAATATTTAAATTCTTGGTAAAATAGGTACTTTCTCAATATCATATGTATGGCCACGCACATATATATGTAGTTATACTGAATTTTGGTTATTCGGAGCTATAAAAATGTGGCAACAGTTAGTTGGATCTGATGAGTTCCTTGAAGACTAAATGGATGTGATGACCATTCAAAGACTCAATGACAAACCTCGATATCAAAGTGCCCTGGTATTTACAGATTGTGTCTTCAGGTCCAAGTTACTTTCCCTGTGTACCTATTGTGATGCTTTGAGCCGCAAATAACTCCCATTCTGAGTATTCTCTCATAGCTTCCCATCACACAGACAGGCAATTCCAACTTCCTACCACAGCCTCTAGGAGCCACATGTTCTCACTACTGTCTTCCTCTAATCACCAGTCTCCATCTCTGTCAGCTGGACCAGCCTCCTGGTTTTTTCTAAAACACACCAAACACATTTCTGCCTTGGGACCTTTGAATTTGCTGTCCTCTTACCTGGAAAGTTCTTTCCTCAAATGTTTTAATGGCTCATTCCCTCAATTTATTCACTTCCCTGACCAAATAGCATGCCTCTTAGACATGCAACTCCCCAACAATACTCCCTAACTCCTTACTCTGCTTGATTGCCTGACATCATATTATGTATTCGTATGTGTATTGTTTTCTCTGCTACCAGAAGGTACATTTCATGAAGGTGGGGACGACTCTGACCATATTGTTAACTGCTGCACGGCCAGTACCTAGGACAGCGCCTGGTACATAGTACCTGCTAAGTAGATATGTGTTAAATAAGTTGTTGAAACAAGAGAAAATCTGACTAATATAGATTTAAACAATTAATGAGTTTATTATCTCACGTAGATAAGTCCCCAAGGTAGGACAGGCTCCACGAAAAAGCAAAGGTTTTTCTCTTTTTCTCTGCAATTCTTTGTTCTTCCCTCTTTAGCATGCCAGCTTTGTCCTCATACAGAGGCTGCCCTTGTGGTCACAAGATGGCTGCAGCAGCAACTGCAGCCATGTGTTTTCTCTTTCATGTCCATTTGAGAGAGAGCAACTCTCTCCCTATATTAGTCAAAGTTCTCTCGAGTTAGTACATAATAACCATCACATCCCCATCATGGAATAAAAGTCATTCCCTTTAGTCTGACTGAGGCTCTTTCGTTCACATGCCCACTCCTGAACCAATCACTGAAGAGGAGGATTGAACTCTAAGATTGGCCCACATGAATTGGGACCCACCCCTGGGGAAAGGCTGGAGTCAGTCTTCACTATAATACGTAGATTGCATGAGGAACGAGTGGTGGATGCTTGTCCTGGATAGACAACCAACCATGATCACTACAATCTCTGACTTCAGAGGAACTCCTTAATCCCAAGGAACGCTTTCTGGTAGAGTAACTGGCCTCTTAGGATCTTTAAACACAATCATTTCCTTGGAATATTTCTTGAGTTAAAGACCACTCTTAGATCGGGGAGCTGCCTCAAATATTTTCCTCCTGGGAGAGCCTGAGCACTGGGAGAAAGGAAGCTAAATACATCCCTTTCTTAGGAGGGAGAAGGAGATGGAAACAGCAATGCAAAACACATTTCACCAGGGAGCATTTTTTGCACATGGGTAACAAAACATGAAGCATCTACAAAATACGATATTCCTCTACGGAAGCTAAAGGTCATTTAACTCATATTCAGGCAATGTGAAAAGAGACAGCAATTCGGCACAGGAGAAAACATTTTGAGAGCAAAATGAGCAGGGTTGTAAATTTCTGAGAACATATCACCAGCCAGATACCCTAAACTAGTAAACAAATGGTTTGACTAAAAGCTTGCTCTGGGCACAACTCTTGTGTTAAGGTGATTTACAAGGAAATAGAGCCTCAAGGAGACATTGAAAACCATCTGAAGTACAGCATTATCTGCCCTTTGAACAATGTTACAAGATTCTATTTCACCTACCGCAAAAGCACAAATTGACTTCTAATGTGTTATCCCTAAAGGATGTTTGATCATTTTTTAACATTGTGACTCCTTCACTGAGATGCTTTAAATCCCAAATAATTATTTTCTTTTTAATTAGCTGTTGTGTTATCTCTTACTATATTACAACGTTTTGAGGTGACTATTTCACATGCCTTGAAAATGCTGCTTTTCTCAACATTAAATACACCAACACTGTTATAAGTTGGCCTCCTTCCCCCACCCCCAATGCTGGAGGCTGCAAGTAATGCATAGCAAAGACAAGCCTTTTGTTTCTAATACAGAAATGATAAGGCTTTGAGTATAACTTTCTTACTTCTTTCTAATTGTCCTGCAAAGCTATCTTCTTCAAAAGGGTTTCTGTTTACTCATGTTGCATAAGCCCAACATTATCCAGAATTTAAAAGCTCTTTCATGAAAAATATCTACTCATTTTGCAATGAAAGAGAGGGAAGAGTAGAAGATTTGAAGATGCAAAATATTGCATTACTAGCCAGGAAAGTAGATACAATTTGCCCCAGAACACACAACCATCCAGGAGGACAGCTGGGAGCAGACTCTAGGATGCCTACTCCCAGCTCAGGGCTCCTTCTACTAGAACAATGCTCCTGCTGTGGGAGGTTCTCCCCACAGCCAGGTGGCCGAGTCTCTTTCTGGTGTGTCTTGCTGTACACACAGTGGGTTCCTGCTTTTGTGCTACAGTAAAGCAGAAATTTAGCCCCGAGGTTTCTTTCATCCAAAGCAAAGGTCTAGTGAAGATTTAAATATCTCTAACTATATATATGTATACATCCATAAGGATATATCTAGATATGTAGATAGATCTGAAATAAACTTGTTGAAAAGAATCATAGCTACCTCGTTCTGAGACCTGAAAGAACTTTCTCCCACCATCTGTTATGAAGCATCTGACACAATGAACAGTGACCCCACACCATCTCCATAGAAAGTACAAGATTAAGTATTTAGGCTGTGTCTCATGCTGTTTCTTTCTTTTTCTTTTCTTCCTTCCTTCCTTCCTTCCTTCCTACCTTCCTTGCTTCCTTCCTTCTTCCTTCCTTTCCTTCCTTCTTTCCTTCCTTCCTTCTTCCTTCCTTTCCTTCCTTCCTTCCTTCCTTCCCTCTTTCTTTCTTTCTTTCTTTCTTTCTTTCTTTCTTTCTTTCTTTCT